>NC_025995.2:41785078-42085078 GCF_000442705.2 Elaeis guineensis | reverse complement strand
AGGTGACTAACAGGACCCTCCTGTAGGGGATTAAGATAAGGCTCGAAAAGGTGAAGGAAACTTGGGCGGACGAACTTTATCATGTGTTGTGGGCGTATCGAACTACCCAAAGACTGCCCACAGGGGAGACCCCCTTTGCTTTGGCCTTTAGAACGGAGGCCGTGATCCCAATTGAGCTTAAACTCCCGTCGGTACGAGTCGTGGCATTCGACGAACATCAAAATTCGCAAGGTCTTAAAGCCAACCTCGACCTGCTGGAAGAAAGGCGGGAGGTAGCTCAGGTTCGAATGGCAGCCTACAGACAGAAAGTCGCTCACTATTACAACTCCAAGGTCAAGAACAAAGTCTTTAGAGCAGGAGATCTAGTGCTTCGACGGGCCGCTGTCTCGCAACCTCAGGATTGAGGGAAGCTCGCCCCAAACTGGGAGGGCCCGTATGAGGTCAAAGAAGTAGTCCGGCCTGAAACTTATTATCTCAAGAAATTCGAAGGAGCCGACCTCCCACGACCATGGAGCTCGAAAAACTTATGGATGTACTACCATTAACTTTATTTTAATTAAAAGTTGTCAATCTACATGTCTCCCCCCTTTGGCACTATCTTACATCGATAGGGCAGTCCAAACAAACTGTATCAGAAGCAAGAGGGGAACCTCATTTCGACAAAGTCAAAGGCCCGATTCTCTTTAGACCGGATGGGGGGAGAGGCCCTGCAACGCCCATATGCGCCCCCACAGCCCTGTTAGGGACAGGAGGAGAACCTCGCCCTAACTTGAGCAAAGTCGAAGGCTCGATTCTCTTTAGACCGGATGGGGGGAGAGGCCCTGCAGCACCCATATGCGCCCCCACAGCCCTGTTAGGGACAGGAGGAGAATCTCACCCTAACTTGAGCAAAGTCGAAGGCCCAGTTCTCTTTATATCAGATGGGGGGAGAGGCCCTGCAACGCCCATATGCGCCCCCACAGCCCTGTTAGGGACAGGAGGAGAACCCCGTCCTAACTTGAGCAAAGTCGAAGGCCCGGTTCTCTTTAGACCGGATGGAGGGAGAGGCCCTGCAACGCCCATATGCGCCCCCACAGCCCTGTTAGGGATAGGAGGAGAACCTCGCCCTAACTCGAGCAAAGTCGAAGGCCCGGTTCTCTTTAGACCGAAAGGGGGGACCTTCCCCAGCGGTCCCTTCACAATAAGGCTCCGTCCGGACTCCTACGGGAGCCGGACTTCATCCCCGACTTCGGCCGCCGGTAAACTCCGTTTGGATTACCATGGGGGCCGGACTCCGCCTCCAACTTCGACTGCGGACAAACTTCACCCGGACTCCTACGGGAGCTGAGCTCCGTCTGGGACTTCACTTTTGGGTAAACTTCGTCCGAACTCCTACGGGAGCCGGACTTCGTCCCTGACCTAGATTGCAGGTGGATTTCGATCGGACTCCTATGGAAGCTAGATCTCATCTCCGACTCCAGCCACAGGCAGATTTTGCCCGGACTCCTACGGGAGCCGGGTTCCATCCTCGACCCCGACTGCGGGAAGGCTTCGACCGGGTTCCTACGAGAGCCGGGCTCCGCCCATGACTTTGCTTGCGGACTTCGTCCGGACTCCTATGGGAGCTGGGCTCCATCTTCTACTCTGACTGCAGGAAGACTTCGTCCAAACTCCTATGGGAGCCAGACTCCGTCTTCTACTCCGGGCTCCGCCCATGATTTCGCTCGCAGGTAAACTCCGTCCGGACTCTCACGGGAGCCGGACTTCACCCCGACTTCGCTCACGGGAGCTGAACTCCCATAGCCCCACCAAGAGCAGAGGAAAAATTCCAAAAAAAAAAAAAGGAAAGAAGAGAAGAGAAGTAAAGAGAAGGGAATACAACTGCAACAATGGTAAAGAAAGGAAGTTCGGCAGACAACAATTCGACGCAAAGCCCAAATGAGGTAACAAAATCTCCTTCTCATTTCTTGATGTACGTTACAAGACCCGGAGGGCCAAAAAAATAAAACATTATTACAAGACTTGAAAGGATCACACCGGAGGCTACTTCGAGCTGCAGACTTCTCTTCCCGATTCTATCCTTCCCAGCAGCATTTTCCAGCACATGTGACAAGCCTCTCGGCTCTCGCCCCCCCACCTCGTTCCGCTCCACCTTCAAAATCCCAACCCTAGGGGAAAAAGGATGGGATAGATTTCAGGGGGCAGCAAGGGCAACGACAGTGGCGACGATGACCTATTTCAAGAAGAACCGGAGTTACCCCAGAGGCAGCGATGGCGCCGGAGATATGCGCCATCACCGGATGCTCCATGACAACCACCGTCCTAGGCATTCCGACAAGGTCGGCATGCGCTATTTCCACCATCCCCGCAACAAGTTTTACTGCCCCACCATCGACGCCGACCGCTCCTGGTCCCTCGGCCCCGACGACGTCAAGGATCCCACCACGGCCTGTAACGACCACTCCGTCCCCTTGACCGGTGTCGCCCCATTCAACTACTCCAAAATTCTCAGGCAGAATACCTTCATCGGTTGTCTCCGTTATTAAACCCCTGTTGTTGAAGGAATTCTTCCTTGAGCCCCCTTTACGGTGGCGGGAACCCTCAGCGGCAGTTCGACAATCGAAGAATTCGCAAGCTGCTGTTCTCCTCCTTGTACTCTTCTTAGCCCGTGGCATCATCTGGAGATTGGCCTCCAGAGCGGAGGCCCATGCAGGGGAACCCCGTGGAGAGACTCAGGGGACTGAAAGCAGTGGAGAGCCGGTGGAGATGGCAAAGACCAGCGCGAGGGACGCTCAGAGCCGGAAGGGGCACCAATGGAGTGGCTGAGTGGCTAAACTCTCAGGCGAAGGAAAGTTGTCGTCCCTCAGGCGAAGTGAAGCCTCTGGAGGAGAGGTGGGGGCTTAAATAGGCGACGGTGCCTGGCGCAATTATGGTGGCAGGTGTCCCTAGGCCAACCAATACTCACCGTGTGTCCCACTCACTGTGACCTAGGGTTGACCGTTCGCAGACTTTCATGGCGTGACGCTTGGGATCACGCCCTGGTGGGAGTTCTGAAAAGACTCTTTGGGTCGCCTTAATCGGAAAAAGGCTTCAACACGCGTGCATTAAATGCCAAAATATCTGAGAACGATCACGCGCCGATGTCGAGGGAAGAACTTTGGCTGTGATAATCTTTCTGTACTTTCTTCATTCAAAATTCAAACTCGAAAGTAGGGGGACTGGTGTTGGGTATATAATACCCCCCCACCCGAAATATGTGATGGGAGTGACCCTTCGGGGACCCAACTGACTTTCGACTTTCGGCAACATCCCTTCAAACCTCCCGGGCGGCCGAGCCTCCGCCACACTCCCCAATTTTACCGACGGACAGGACCCCACCAGCGTCGATCGAATTTTTCGCGACGTCCGGACTCCTACGGGAGCCGAACCTCGCCCATGACTTCATCCACAAACTTCATCCGGACTCCTACGGGAGCCGGACCTCACCCATGACTTCACCCGCAGGCTCTGTCCGGGCTCCTATGGAAGCCAGACTCCGCCCATGTCTCCAGCTGCAGGTAAACTTCATCCGGACTCCTACGGGAGCCGGACTTCGTCCCTGACTCTAATTGCAGGTAAGCTTCGTCCGGACTCCTACGGGAGTCGGACCTCGCCCACGACTTCACCCGCAGGCTCCGCTCGGGCTCCTACGGGAGCCGGACTCCGCCCACGACTCTACTTGCAGGTAAACTTTGTCCGGACTCATACGGGAGCCGGACTTCACTACCAATTCTAATTGCAGGTAGACTTCGCCCGAACTCCTACGGGAGCCAGACTTCGCCTCTAGCCCCAGCTGCGGGAAGACTCCGTCCGGGCTCCTGTGGGAGCCAGACTTCATCCCCGACTTCAACTGAAAGAAGACTCCGTCCGGGCTCCTGCGAGAGCCAGACTCCAAGCTCCTCTCGGACGGATAGCTAGCCACCTCTCTCCAGCTACAGACTCCAACCGAACTTCAGCCGACAAGTCTGGACTCCCTGGCAGGCCGTAGTAACGGCCATGATTCTGCTCCACTCCCTTCGATGAATCCTACACGGCTCCATTACTCCCTGCGGCGGATCCTACGTGGCTCCATTACTCCCTGCAGCGGATCCTACGCGGCTCCATTACTCCCTGGCAGGCCGCAGTAACGGCCACAGCACTGCTCCACTTCCTGCGATGGATACCATGCGATTCTTCCATCCCCTGGCAAGTCACGACAACGGACGCCGCTCCACTCCCTGCGGCAGACTCCACGTGGCACGCTTCGGTGATAGCCACGGGTCTACTCCACTACTCTTCGCAACAAACTCTGCCTGACCCTGGGCAGCCCACTACCAGACGGTTACAGATGTCGCTATCAGCTTGCTGCCCCCTCCGCCTATAAAAAGGGGATCCCAGATACGTTATTCTACAAGCTCTCATTTTTACCTAGAAACTCTGTTAAAATTTTCATTCGAGCACTCCATTCTTGTTGAGGAAGAGAACTGACTTGAGCATCGGAGGGTCTTGCCGGAGCAACCCCACCTCCGGTTTAGACTTCTTTTGCAGGTCCTGGCGGCAACTGCGACTCCAGCTTCTCCGACGCAAGTAGATTTTTGCACCAACAGTTTTCGATGTCCAGATAGGTAGAATGTATGCAAAGCAACATTCTAAGAATTCTAACCCATGGTTACCGTATAATTTATCTTTTTGACCAGTAATGCTCAAGATGACTTCGAGTATGCTGTCAACATGTATGTAAGTCATCTCTATTGTGTCTCAAAATTTTTGCAAATCCCGTGACTCCTCATGAGGATTACCCAGGCTTAGATTTTGCTAAATTGAAATACAGCAAGACATTCTCTTCCTGAAGTTAATCAGGAGTAGTCAATCCCATCTTGACTCACATACCGACTTTACAAGTACTTGACTGCATCTAAAAATCTGTCGAACAATACATTAAAAATTCAGGCAGTCCGGCACCAAA
This sequence comes from Elaeis guineensis, assembly GCF_000442705.2. Lineage (NCBI taxonomy): Eukaryota > Viridiplantae > Streptophyta > Magnoliopsida > Arecales > Arecaceae > Elaeis > Elaeis guineensis. Next base: position 42,080,115 of record NC_025995.2, on the reverse strand, counting down.
GCATAATGAGTTGCTTGCAAGTCATCGTGGTTATCTCAGATTGGAGGGACACTTATACCCATTGGTCTTAGTTAACTACTCTTGACAGTAAAGTGTTACATTGGTCACGTTTAATACAGATGTACTCCTACATCTCACCTAGATGCCATACCAGTGTCTCCACACCACTTGGTTATAAGGACAACCAACGCATATAGCATACAGCGATCTACACTTGATAAGTTATCATCCTTGTTAATAACTTATCATTTGATCGTGAACAATTTAAGAACCATCTGATAAATCTTTCTTTATCGATTGATTGTGGTTCTAAGGACTTCATCATAATTTAAGAGTTCATTTAAAGAAGATAGAACTTTTATGATGAACCTATCAAATAACTATTATTATTAGATAATTCATATACTAATTCCAATCATCTACCACTTAGATGATAGGTTTTAGGATATATTTTCCAACACTATTCTATTTGGTAGTAAGATATATTGTGATCTCTATCACAATATCATCAAAATTTTTTTCAGTGGGTTGGAACCATTCCAACTCTACCCATCAAGGATCATTAATCATCAAAATGATGCTCGTGGGTCTCACAATCTATTAGTAAAATCTAGCAGTATGTAGTGGCAACCCAGTAGAATAAAAGGTGATGAACCTCTAGGTGTAGTTAATATATGATACAGACTCTCTATCGTGAGTTCCGATCAGATGGCAGGTCATGGATAAATCATCAAATCTTATCATTGATCATATGATAGATTCAATTAGCTTGAGTCTATGTATGATTCTCATGAAAACTCTTTTTCATTAATCACACTACTATGGCCATAGACTTAAGGACTCAGCTTCTTAAATTTTATAAGACTACTCCTTTCTATTAGGATCGATAGATTTTATCTAGATGCTCACCCTACTCCTATAGTGGCCCAATTATCGTCAACATCCACTACAAGGATTCATTGAATCAATGTTTATGTGTAGTCAAACTCCAGTAGCCTCACTACAAGCAGCTTAGCACCGCAGGTCAAAGGACTAGTCCCACCACTGCAGTATCGAAAAAGTCACTAATGAGTGAGCAGACATCCATGTGACTTTTCATGTTGGTTATGCTCAGTGCTAGTTGTTCTTTAACAACCACCTACACTCTCGCTCCAGTGTCATTACACCACAAACTCGAGACTCATCTGTCTAAAAAAAATAATTCGTGCACTGATCTATCTGGATCAATACCATCCCCATGATGATCCTATGATCAGGAGCAATTTAAGAATTAACCATCAATGACACATGTCTCAAATTCTTAACTCTTTTAGAATATGTGTCATCATCTTATTAATCTTTTGGATGATTTATAGACATATAAAATATGAATGGTAATATAAGTATCCTCTAAGTACAAAATCATGTCCTAGTTTTATGATATGTATCAGTCAAGATTGGCTTCTAGGGCATACATCTAATATAATAATTTTGTAAAAGTATTCTTTGTGTTGTTTGGATGAAATTCTCTTAATAGAGAATGACATCCCTACATTATAGAGAATAAAAGTTTGGTTGTCATCTCTATTCTTCATAAAGGTTTGGAAGGTTATGAGAACCATCCTTAAGTATTGATGAAATACTAAAGATCAATGGCTCATTTATGGAGAGTCTGACTTAAAATTATGTCAAGTTATATTTTTATCCTAAAAGGAGAAGCGACATGTTAGAAATATTTCATGTAGTAATTAGTAGCTAGTTTTATTTGCGATATAGAGTTTTTTACGGCATTTGATACTGGTAAAGATGTTATTTGGTTATGAAAGTTTATTAGCGAGCTGGCATGGCACCCTCCATTGATGGTCCAGTCCTTCTATATCGACAGTAGTACTGGAGCAATAGCTCGAGAAATGCCACTTTTTATGATGATATTTCATTGCAAATAAAGATATTTACAATGATAACAAAAATTTAATGTTAATAATTATTTATTTATGATGAAAATAATTTTTAATCATAAATATCTTCATATTTATGATGAAAATAAAATTTTATCATAAATACATATTATTTATGATGAAATTAATCATCATAAATAATAAAATATTTATTTTAATTTTAAAATTTTAAATATTAATGATGAAAATAAATTCATCATAAATAATGAAAGTATTTGCAATAAAAATTAAATTTTCATCATAAATACATGTTATTTATGATGAAAAGTTTTCATCATTAATATTTAAAAAAAATAAAAAAAATTAAAAATTCAATAATTAAAGATTATTTATGATAAAAATATTACATCATAAATAATAAAATATTGATGATGAAAACTAAATTTTTATCTTAAATTAATATTATTTATAATAAATTTTTTTTATCACTAATATATGAAAAAAATAAAAAATTTTAAAAATTTAAAAATTATAGATTATTTGCAACGAACATATTACATCACAAATATAGGTGTATTTTTGATAAAAATTTATTTTCTATCATAAATACTTAAATATTTATGATAAAAAATTTTCATTACTAATATTTGAAAGAAAATAAAAAATTTAAAAAATTTAAAAATTATAGATTATTGGTGATAAAAATATTACATCATAAATGATGGATTATTGATGATGAAAACAAAATTTTTATCATAAATATATTTTATTTATGATAAAAAAAATTTGTCACTAATATGTGCAAAAGAATAAAAAATTTTAAAAATTTAGAAATCACTGATTATTTATGATGAAAATATTATATCATAAATACTTGTATATTTATGATAAAAATTAATTTTCTATCATAAATACTCTAGTATTTATGACATAATATTTTCATCACTAATGCATGAAAAAAAATAAAAAGTTTAAAAAATTTAAAAATTACAAATTATTTATGATGAAAATTTAACATTGTCAATAATCGATTATTGGTGACAAAAACTCAATTTTTGTCATAAATATTCTATTATTTATGATGAAAAAAAATTTTTACTAATAAAAGAGAAAAAAAATTATAAATTCAAAAATTATAAATTATTTGCAATGAAAACTCTATTTCCATCATAAATAAGATGTATTTACGATGAAAACTATATTTCCATCATAAATAATCACTATTTATGATGAAAAATTTCTGTTGCTAATATTTGAAGAAAATAAAAAATTTTAAAAAATTATAAATTATAGATTATTAGCGATAAAAATTTTTTTATTAAAAAATGTTTAGATATATTATAGTAAATTTTTCAATATTTACAAAAATAAATATTAGATAATTTTTAAAAAATAATATGTGCACAAGAAAAGTATGTAGAATATTAAGATATTCCTAATCCTCAATCTTTATAAGGCTCTATCTGTGGCATCTTGAACCAATCCAAAATTAATTCTTGGAGGATGGATCAAGAAAAAGATGGTTGGAAATTGAAGCTGAGGATGTTGTCATTCCTTTGGCTGCCCATTTGAATCTTGCCCAGATGACGTTCGATCTTTCGAACCTTTTGCTTGAGGTTCTCCTCCCGATGAGATTTTGTGAGGCATGGAGAGTAGCCCAAGGTCGAATCTCCATTGGAAGAGACCAGAGAATGTTGGCATTATTCTTCATGCCTGGATCCTGATGGGACGGTGATTGTCAATCGATCAAGGCAGAATGATGCACACCTCGAGGGGGATTCTCTGGAAGTAGTTTTGCTGGCTACACAGAGAGGGCACAGTTTGAGAAGCATGTTGCGGGGGTTGTCATTGCTCTGTGGTTTGCTGTAAATGCTGGACGGTATTGGTCAATGCTTGGACCTGTCGAATCAGGTCGTTGAATCGTTACGGGTCCTCTATAATAGGTGGTGGTATAGGCTCCTTGAGGAGTGGATGCTGCATCACCCATGCTTCCACTGCATCACCCATGCTTCGTCGAGATGACTGTCGATGAGAAGCGACAGAATTGTTGTAAGTTTTTGTTCTTACCATAGTTCATCCATTTCATTACTAAAATATTTTAGAAAGTTGATATATTTACTACATCAGCTATATATATACACACACACACATATATACATATATTATTGCATTATTGTGGCTAAGAGATGAATGAAAAATGAATGGAAGAAAATAATACGGGAAACAAGACTTGGTCAGAAGAAATTCTTTTTTAAATGAGAAATTATTTTTTATTAATTATTAGCAATGAAAAATCTTTTGTCGCTAATTATGTAATTAGCGATGAAATAGAAAATTTTTGTCATCAATAATATTTTCACAGGGCTGAATTTTTTCAGCAAAATTTTTTTTTTGGTAGAAATTATTAGCGATAAAAATTAATTTTTCATCGTAAATATTTTTGTTCGAATTATTAGCAATTAAAATTGATTATTAACGATGAAAATTTGTATTGCTAATACTCCGCATCCCATCAAATCCCATCGAAAACCCATTTTTTTTCCTCATCCCCCCCCAGGCAGTCCGGCTTCCTGCCCCTCCCACGAGCGAGCTTCCTCCCCCCCCCGGCATCCCGTGTGCCTCCAATTTCCTCCATCATCGAGGTGAGTCGACTTCATCTTTATTTTTTTTTTGTGGGTGGGTTTCGATCGGGGACGTGGATGAGAATGTGCCAGGGCCGGCATGCCGGGGACGGTGCGCTTGGGTCGGGACAGTGGGCCACGGCCATGTGGGGCCTACGGGCCGTGATGGTGAAGGTGATGGTGGGTTGGGGATGGCGATGTGGGGCCGGCGACGGGCCGGGGCCAAGGAACGGCACGGGGATAGGGATGGGAATGGCACAGGGCCGGCATGCTGAGGATGGCGTGCCTGGGTCGGGATGGCCGAACACGGCCACGTGCGGCTTGTGGGCCTGCGGGCCGCGGGCACGTGGGGCCTGCGTGCTGGGGCCGACGATGGTGGGCCGGTTAGGGGACTGGGCTGGGGCCGTCGAGCCAGAGTCGGAGCCGACGATGGTGATCCGAGATGGGGTCGGGTCATGGCTGTGCCGGGGCCTGCGGGCCAGGGAGGGGCCGGCAAGCCAAAGCCAGAGCCAGCAATGGCGAGCCAGGGTGCGGCTATGCCGGGGATGACGGGCTGGGCATGCATGGCCTGCAGGCTGTAGGGCCTGCGGGCCGAGCGTGAGTGGTTTTGAATGGGTTGGGCCTAGATTGGGGTGGGTTGGGCCTGGATGGGGCTGGTTGGGCTAGGTCCGATCGAGCTGGCACGGGTTGGGTGGAGTCGGGTCGGGTCATGCTAGGGTCGAGGATGGTGGAGCCGGGGAGGGGCGGGTCGGGCAGGGTCGGGTCGGGCTGGGGCTGGTCGGGTGGAGCCATGTCAGGTCTGATCGGGCTGGGGCAGGTCGGACCGGGATGGGGCAGGTTGGGGATGGTAGGGTTTGGGCTGGGTCGGTTCCGGTTTGGGCTGTGATGGGGTGGGTCGGGCTGGGTCAGGTCAGGCTGGCACGGGTTGGGTGGAGCCGGGTCGGGTCGGGTCGGGCTGGGGATGGCGGAGTTAGGGTGGGGCGGGTCAGGTCAGGGTCAGGTCGGGCTGGGGCTGGTCGGGTGGAGCCAGGTCGGGTCTGGTCGGGCTGGGGCGAGTCGGATCGGGATGGGGCGGGTCGGGGATGGTTGTGTCTGAGTCGGGTCGGTTTCGATTCGGGCCGGGATGGGGCAGGTCGGGCCAGGTCAGGTCGGGTTGGGCTGGGGCGGGTCAGGTGGAGTCGGGGCAGGTTGGGCCAGGTCATGTCTGGTTCGGTCCACACCAGGCCGGGCTAAGGCAAGTGGGGTTGGGATGGGGTGGGTCAGGTCATGTCTTCATAAGGATGAAATATGATACTGAAATTATTATAATTGTTGCATATTATTTTTTAGTGTTACTGCTAAAATTATTTAATTATTTGACTAATTATTTTTTTCAGTAACACAATGCGCATTGCTGTTGCTTGTTATAATTAAATTATTTTATGTGCTATTTTGTATGCTACTTAAATTATAAATAAAAAAATATTCCTATTTTACAAAAAATTCTATTGAAATTTTTAATGAAAAAATTTCAATATGAAGTTATTCTTTTTTGATAAATTAAAAATCTATCTTCTAATGCACATTCAAAGATGGTACTTCAATTACATTGAGCCGTAAATTTTCATTCAAGTTTCAATCTTCATTAAGATCGAAACTTGGATGTCCCGTATTTGGGCTTTTTGGAAAAGTAATAATATTATTGTTGTTAATAGTTAATATTTTATTTTATTATGTGGTATTCAGTAGTTATCTGTTCATTGTTCTCCGGGTATATGGTGGATAGGGTGCGTAGGCACCATATCCATATCGTATACTTGGAGAATCATGGAGAGATGCTATCAAAATTTTTATAAAAATGAGATGAAATATTCACTAATAATAATAATAAAATTATTATTTTTTTGAAAGAGATAGGATCATACCTGTTAGTAATGATTTGAAAAGGATAGGATCATGCATTTTGTATTAAGTGATTCGGATCTGGATTCGGATCGGGATTTTAGCTGGAATTTGAAACACGATTCAGTCCGAAATTCAGATCGAGATCTAGAATATCACTAAATTTTATTTTGATTGTTAATAATTATGTTTGTTGTTAGATGAATATCAACAAAAGTTGGATGAATGCTAGAGGTATTTTTTTGCCTGAATATCGAAAAGGAGTTTGAGATTTCATTGACTTTGCACGGCATAAGGCTAACAGTGCTAGTCGGATAAAGTATCCATGCAAGAGATGTATCAATTTGATATATCATCACATAACACTTATTGAGGAGCATCTGCTACAATATGGTATGGATAAGAAGTATATTTGTTGGATAAGGCAATGGGAGGGTGATCCGAATGAAGTGGTGCGCGATGATGACGATACTGAAGATGATAGTACTGATGGTACTGGACCTGTCAAACATAGTGGTATTGAAAAATTGTTAGATGATTTACATCAAGGTGCATGCTCAAATGTACGCATGAATACTGCTACATCTGAAAGCAATTCTGATCATGAGCATAATATCTCGCTTGAGGTAGAAGGAACTTCTGAACAGTTTACAAAGCTTGTAAGAAATTCATGAGAGCCACTCTATCCAAATTGTACAAAGTTTTTCAAGTTAGAGTTTTTATTAAAATTACTTCATATTAAAATCGTGAACCATGTTGGGAAATGTGTCCCAAAAAGTCAATCGTCAAGCTGTTGATGGTTGAGCAACCAAGTATTGTAATTGATTTGTTAATAAATAAAATATATTTGGCATCTTCATCATAAGCTTTCATCTTCTAATGAACTCCGTTGTTATGATGAAGTCCTTAGGACTATTTAAGTTCGATAAAGAGAGGATTTATCGATTAGTCCTTAAAACTGTTCACGACCAAATGATAAGTTGTTAATAAGGACGACAGCTTCTATCGAGCATAGGTCGCTGTAGGCCATATGGGTTGGTTGTCCTCTTAACCAAGGAGTGTGGAGACACTGGTATGGCATATAGGTGAGATGTAAGGGTACATCATCATTGAACGTGACCAACTCCAGAGCATTCTGCTGTCGAGAATGTCTCTGATGGGATATAGGTATAAGTGTCCCTTAGACTTGAGATCGCCTCAGTGACCTGCAAGCAACTCACTGTGCTTTGGTACTGGACTAACTAAATTTCTAATTCAGAGATGGAAGGCTTCTGGGTACAGTCAAGTACTTACGAAGTTAGAGTGTGATCGAGATGGGATTGACCACTCCAAGAGTTGGAGAAGAATGAGTCGCTGTATTTCAATTTAGCAAAATCTTGGCCAGGGTAATCCATCAGATGGATTTACTATTTTGAAATACAATGTGGACAACCTGATCAGAGTTGACAGTTGAACTCTGGGGTGTCCTATGATCATTTTGGTCAAGGGGATGAATTATATGAAAACTATATCCGCATGGGTTCTAAGGATGTTGTTCTACACATTCGACCTATCCGATCGTAGGGTACCATTGCTAGATGGTCACTTTGATTGGTACAGAAATTTATTTCTGTGCTACCGGCTTAGGTTCGGACCTATGAGGTCACACACATTAGAGTTCATGATCCAATCGGATGGTTGATCAACGATTAAGAATCGTTCTAGGGTTAAATGATCAATACGATTGACATTTAACCCAGTGCAAGTATTGCAGGAGGATCGATTAGCAATTCGATTGCTAATTGGCTTAATTTGATTAATTCAATGGATTGAGATTAAGTCTAATTAAATATGATTTAATTAGATTTATTGTGAGCTTGATTGGATCAAGTCCAATTGGTTTATTGGATAAGCAAAGTGCAAGAAAAAACTAGTACTAGTTCAACTAGGACTTGGATCAATCAAATTTCTAATTTGATTAGAAAATTAAATCAGATTTAAATCTAATTTAATCTGATTAAATTAAGCTCTTAATTGGGTTAAGACCTATTTTAATTAGGTTGATCTAATTTTGGTTTGATTTGGTTTGGGAAACCAAATTAAAACAAGTCATAAGATAGAATCCTAGTAAGACTAGGATTCCACCTTGCGCCACATAAGCCTTCCCCATGCCCTCTCTCTTATTCAACACCAATCTCCACTTATTTTGTGTGATAAAAGCCCTCTCCCAGGTCTCTCCCATGTTCATAAAAGGTCTCCTCTCTTCTTTCTTACATGGAAGGTGGTTTGGATCAAATCAAAAGGAATAAGTTTGGATTTCGAATTCTATGAGATAGAATTTTAGAAATCCAAAACTCTTTCAATTTTGCACCGAATTTATCCAAATTTTTTTTGGAATTTTTGTAGATTTTAGGGTACACATTGTGCACCCTTTTTGGTGATCCATACATGAAAATAAGGAGGAGGTGCTCAAGAGTTGGGCGCCCCTTAACTTGCCATGTTTGGATAAGCCTTGACTAGGTATTTGACCTAGACAAGGACTCTATCATATATCTCTGTATAAAATGAGTTTCTTTATAAAATTTTAGAAGAAGATAGAGATTTTAGAGACCTTTGAGCTATCCAAAAATCAGAGAGAAAGACCTTTGGGTCGTGGAGATATAAAAGACGCAAGTTAGGGTGTCTAGAGAAAAAAATGTGAAGAAGAAGAGGGTCTTCTTCTAGGGTTTTTGTTTTCATATCTTTCCTCCCTCCATCTTGAGTTTCCTGAGAGCATCTCAGATCTGAAACTCCTCCTTTTACTTTCCATCTTTGAAAGAGTCCAAATCAAGAAGAAGGAGGTACCTGATCAACCATCAAAGAAGGATCAGTGCAGTACTAGCATACTGTGCTGATTTCCTGAAGCAGGACTTCTGATCGAGATTCGTGGGCTCATGTGGATGACTCCTAGAGGCTGGATGCATGTGCGGCTTGCAACATCATCTTTAAGCCCGAATCAGTGAGGTTAGAGTGTCTAACTTGCAAGGTAATAGATCTGATCTATTGTTTAATACATACATTAGATGTGGTATAGAAACATGTTGATATAATCAACATGTAGTTCATGCTATATTTATATATTTTAATTTTTGATTTAATACTATGTAATAATCATATAATAGGATCTTAGATCTAGGTATTATCTAGTTTTAGAAAATAAATTTTGATTTATTTTAGTCATCCGCTGTATGATCTTGAAAAAGTTTCAAGATCTAACCCTGAAACCCTAGATCTGGTTCCTACAATTGGTATCAGAGCCTAGGTTCTTTATTACATGATTATTTATACATGCTTAGATTATTTCTTAGATTAGATCTGATTATTAAATTTGATTATTAAATCTGAAATTAAAATTTTAGATTAATCACAAACTGCAAGGTTGTCCTGCTGTAAGGTTTACCCCTTACAGTGCAAAGGTTGTCCTAGTTTGTGTAGATCTATCTTTAATCATAAATTTGTTAGATATGATCTAGATTAAATTTATGATTTATTAGATTTAAAAGATATTTAAATCTGAAATAAAATATCTTTGTTAATAATTTTTGTGTAAAGAAATTGTTTAAAGTTGAAATTGTTTCAATTACATGAACCTGTTTAGATTAGATCTAAAGTAGTTTCATATTTAATTCACTTGAATCTTGATTATAAATCAAACATGCAATATGGTTCGTAGAATCATATTATAAAATTATTTTATAAATATAAAAATTATTTTTTGAAAAGCCAAACCCAACCCTCAGCCCAAAACTTAATTGAGAATTAAGAAGTTGTTTGATTAGGTTCTAGGATTGTGAATTGAAGAACCTAAGACACAAATCATAACACATTGGGTTAATGGGTTAGTGAGAATTAGGTCCATTAATTGGGTTAGACCTATGGTTAGATTAAAGATGGACTTAATTAGAGAATTGACTAAATCTAATCAATTGTTGTCTTAGATTAGGTCAAGGATTCTTTAGATCAATTACAATAGTTGTAGTTGGTCAAGTCCATGTCTTTAACGAGAACCAAATGAACTTGATTCTTGGCTAAGCGGTCTAGCATGAACTGTTAGGTTGATCTAATCGAAACTAATTAAATCAGTTGGTGTCTAAGGTAAACCAGACCGATGGTTTTTAATTGGGAGCCCGCTTACCTGGCCATTTCTGATGGTGTCTAAGGCAAGCTTTGGTAGACCCTCCCACTGATCGATCTTACCTGGCCTCTTAGTGAAATTATATTTTGATCGGATCACTTGACTATTCGAGCTGACCCATGTCAGCTAGGTAAATCAGTGTGACTGATTTAGGTGCTCCTAGACCAGCCCTTTTAATGGTCTCCCTTAAGCTGACTTGGTGAAGCCAGTGGGAGGATCATGATAAGCTGGTTCATCTGACCTCATCCTTTAAATTATTTAAATCCTCTAAAATTATTAGGTCCTTAAAATGATAAAGTTATGGAGATAACTGAGTCATAGCCTCCCATTAAGGTATTTGATAATGAGTCCATTAACTCAATAATTATTGCAGACCCAAAGGCTTGGTGCTTGTTGACTAATGGAATTATCACTCATCATATGATGACTTGAAAGTGTCTCTCTAATGGTGGTTAGGTGAGCCAACCAAAGTTGGGCTTAATCATTCATTGGTTAGATACACCAAGTATGATCATGTTAATGGTTGGACCTAACCGGATCCTTACAGTGGAGGCCAAAGCCTACTGATTAGGTTTCTGGGGCAAAATTAAAATTACTAGAAATTGTTTAGAAAAACAATTGGTTATGAACCTATCCTTAGATGTACATGGGTTGACCAACCAAATTTGGGCTTGTGTGCAGTCTCAGTGGATTCTAGTACCCGCTAAGAAATTAGGGTAATTCTTCGAGTTGGAGGTAGAGACTACCAATTCGAATAAAATAGTGGGAGAAATCTTTTGATTAAAGTCTAAATCTTTAGGTTTAATGAATCAATTACTAATTAGGTTATGGTTCTCTTTTGTGCAAATATGGCCACTTCCCTATCGCTCCGATCATTGTTGGACAATGATAAGTTGGTGGGACCCAACGTCGATAGCTGGTACCGAAAGTTGAAGATAGTCCTGGAGAATGAACGGATCCTATATGTGATAATGGATCCTGCACCTGAGGAGCTAGCTGCCAATGCACGTGGAACAGTTAGAGATACTTAACAGAAGTGGCTCAGTGATCGGACCACGGTGCGCTGTATCATGCTGGCTACTATGAGCGATGAGTTCAGTCGTAGATTCGAGATGGCTCAGCCAAAGGACATGCTTCAAGTGTTGGAGGATGCCTTTGGCACACTCGATGACGTGGAGAGGCACAAGACTAGTTGTGCCATCTTCAACGCCAAAATATGGGTTGGTGCCTCTATCACTGATCATGTATTGTATATGATCGAGCTGATGGAACGATTGAGCAAGCTCGACTTTTCCTTGCATGAACAGCTTGGGAAAGATGCAATACTGAACTCACTGCCCAAGTCTTATCTCCCATTCCTCACTCATTATAGAATAACAAAGCCTGAAGTAAACTACCATGGGTTACTGGGGTTGCTTCAGAACTTTGAGAAGGATCACCAACTCCTTAAGGAGTCGGTGAACTCAGTGGGAGGTTCATCTTCTGGTTCTCGACCCTTTGAGAAAGGGAAGAAGAACAAGAAGAAGAAAGTCAAGAAGGTGCAAATTCAGGCTGGGACATCTGTGCAGAGCCAGACCAAAAAGATCAAGCCTGATAAGAGTCTATTCTACTGGCAAGCACCCTAGATTAGATAGTGTGTCAGATATCTACTTATGGCACTGTAGGCTAGGTCATATAAACAAGAACAGAATAAACAGGTTGACTCAAGAGGGAATCCTCGAAGTTAGTGATTGTGAATCACTTCCAACCTGTGAATCCTGTCTTCTTGGTAAAATGACCAAGTCACCTTTTACTGAAAAAGGTGAGAGAGCTACTGAGCTCTTGAGCCTAGTACATACTGATGTATGCGGGCCCATGAGCACCAGTGCTAGAGGTGGATATTTCTACTTCATAACTTTCACGGATGACTTATCTCGATATGGATATGTCTATCTGATGAAACATAAGTCGAATTCATTTGAAATGTTCAAACGATTCCGAAGTGAAGTAGAAAAACAAACTGAGAAGAGTATTAAAACTCTTCGATTTGATCGAGGAGGAGAATACCTTTCTAGTGAATTTCTCACATATCTAGGAGAGAATGGGATTCTCTCCCAATGGACTCCTCCAAGAACACCACAGCATAATGGTGTGTCTGAAAGGAGGAATCAAACTTTGTTAGACATGGTCCGATCCATGATGGGTTTTGCTAGCTTGCCGATATCTTTCTGGGGATATGCACTCGAATCAGCCAGTTATCTGTTAAATAGGGTTCCAAGTAAGTCTGTAATTAAGACTCCATATGAGATATGGACGGGATGTAAGCCAGCACTTTCACACCTTAGGGTCTAGGGGTGCCCGACCTATGTCAAACGATTAGTCACAGACAAGCTTGGACCTAGGTCTGACAAATGCTCATTCATAGGGTACCCCAAAGAGACAAAAGGATATTTTTTCTACCATGCTGATGAACAAAAGGTGTTCGTCAGCCTTAAGGCAATCTTTTTAGAAAAGGAGTTCCTTGGTGAAGGAACCGTTGCCTCTAAGGTTGAACTTGATGAAGTTCAATAGGTAGAAGGACCGACACCAATAGCTGAACCTGAGTTGGATATGATTAGATCAGATCCGGAGCCCAATATACCTGCACCATTAAGGCGATCCGGTAGAGTACCGCATCAGTCGGACAGATACTATGATTTCTTGGTCCGGGATGGTGATCCCATCGAACTGGATGAGAATAATGAGGATCCGATCACCTATATGGATGCAATACAGAGACCTGATTTCGAGAAATGGCTTGAAGCCATGAAATCCGAAATGGAGTCCATGAAGGTCAACAATGTATGGACATTGGTTGACCCACCTGAAGGGGTTAAACCCATTGGATGTAAATGGGTCTTCAAAAGGAAGAGGGGCGCAGACGGAAAGGTGGAGACCTATAAAGCCCATCTGGTCGCCAAGGGGTATCGTCAACGTTATGGTATTGACTATGACGAGATATTTTCCCTTATGGCAATGCTCAAATCCATTCGGATAATGCTTGCAATAGCTGCCCATCTAGATTATGAGATCTGGCAGATGGATGTAAAGACAGCTTTCATGAATGGAGAGCTGACTGAAGAGGTGTATATGATACAACCTGAGGGGTTTACATCCACAGATGAGTCCAAGGTGTGCAAGCTTCAGAGATCCATTTATGGACTGAAGCAAGCTTCTCGAAGTTGGAACATGCATTTTGATAAGGTGATCAAAATGTATGGCTTCATTAAGAATGGAGAAGAGCCCTGCATCTATAAATGGACAAATGGTCCAGTTGAGGTATTCCTTGTCTGGTAAGTGGATGACATTCTCTTAATCGGGAATGACATCCCTGCACTACAGGGAATAAAAGTTTGGTTGTCATCACAGTTCTCCATGAAGGACTTGGGTGAAGCATCCTACATCCTAGGAATGAAGATCTATAGGGATAGATCTAAAAGGATGCTTGGGTTATCCCAATCTATGTACATAGACACTGTGCTAAAGAGATTCAGCATGGAGAATTCCAAGAAGGGCTATCTACCGATAGGCCATGGAATTTCTCTCTCTAAGAAGGATTGTCCGACAACTCCTGAAGAGAGAGAGCGTATGAGTAGAGTCCCATATGCTTCAGCCGTGGGATCTATCATGTACGCCATGACATGTACAAGACCAGATGTGGCATACTCACTAGGAGTAGTGAGTAGATACCAATCTGATCCTGGAGAAAATCACTGAAAAGTGGTTAAAGCCATCCTTAAGTATTTGAAAAATACTAAGGACCAATGGTTGGTTTATGGCGAGTCAGATCTGAAACTTGTGGGGTTCACAGACTCCAGCTTCCAATCTGACCATGATGACAGCAGGAGCGTGTCGGGTTATATCTTTACTCTGAATGGTGGAGCCATCTGCTGGAAGAGTTCCAAGCAGCATACTGTGGCAGACTCTATTTGTGAAGCAGAGTACATCGCAGCATCGGATGCCGCGAAGGAAGCTGTGTGGCTGAGGAAATTCATCAACGAGCTCAGAGTAGCACCCTCCCTCGATGGTTCGGTACTGCTCTACTACGATAGCACTAGTGCCATAGCTCAGGTGAAGGAACCCAAAGCACATCAGCGGATGAAGCACATCTTGCACCACTTCCACTTGGTCCGAGAGATCGTGGATCGAGGTGACGTCGACCTTCAGAAGATCGATGGACAAGAGAACCTGGCCGACCCCTTCACTAAAGCCCTGGCGATAAAGGAGTTCGACAACCACAAGTCGAAGATGGGTATTAGATACTGTGCCGAGTGGCTTTAGGACAAGTGAGAGTTGTTGGAAAATGTGTCCCAAAAAGCCAATCGTCAAGCTGTTGACGGTTGAGCAACCAAGTATTGTAATTGATTTGTTAATAAATAAAATATATTTGGCATCTTCATCATAAGCTTTCATCTTCTAATGAACTCCGTTGTTATGATGAAGTCCTTAGGACTATTTAAGTTCGATAAAGAGAGGATTTATCGATTAGTCCTTAAAACTGTTCACGACCAAATGATAAGCTGTTAATAAGGACGACAGCTTCTATCGAGCATAGGTCGCTGTAGGCCATATGGGTTGGTTGTCCTCTTAACCAAGGAGTGTGGAGACACTGGTATGGCATACAGGTGAGATGTAAGGGTACATCATCATTGAACGTGACCAACTCCAGAGCATTCTGCTATCGAGAATGTCTCTGATGGGATATAGGTATAAGTGTCCCTTAGACTTGAGATCGTCTCAGTGACTTGCAAGCAACTCACTGTGCTTTGGTACTGGACTAACTGAATTTTTAATTCAAGGACGGAAGGCTTCTGGGCACAGTCAAGTACTTGCGAAGTCAGAGTGTGATCGAGATGGGATTGACCACTCCAAGAGTTGGAGAAGAATGAGTCGCTGTATTTCAATTTAGCAAAACCTTGGCCAGGGTAATCCATCAGATGGATTTGATATTTTGAAATACAATGTGGACAACCTGATCAGAGTTGACAGTTGAACTCTGGGGTGTCCTATGATCATTTTGGTCAAGGCGATGAATTATATGAAAACTATATCCGCATGGGTTCTAAGGATGTTGTTCTATACATTCGACCTATCCGGTCGTCGGGTACCATTGCTAGATGGTCACTTCGATTGGTACAAAATTTATTCTTGTACTACTGGCTTAGGTTCGGACCTATGACATTACACACATTAGAGTTCATGATCCGATCGAATGGTTGATCAACGATTAAGAATCGTTCTAGGGTTAAATGATCAATACGATTGACATTTAACCCAGTGCAAGTATTGCAGGAGGATCGATTAGCAATTCGATTGCTAATTAGCTTAATTTGATTAAGCCAATGGGTTGAGATTAAGTCTAATTAAATATAATTTAATTAGATTTATTTTGGGCTTGATTAGATCAAGTCCAATTGGTTTATTGGATAAGCCAAGTGCGAGGAAAAACTAGTCCTAGTTCAACTAGGACTTGGATCAATCTAATTTTTAATTTGATTAGAAAATAAAATCAGATTTAAATCTAATTTAATCTGATTAAATTAAGTTCTTAATTGGGTTAAGACCTATTTTAATTAGGTTGATCTAATTTTGGTTTGATTTGGTTTGGGAAACCAAACTAAAACAAGTCATAAGATAGAATCCTAGTAAGACTAGGATTCCACCTTGCGCCACATAAGCCTTCCCCATGCCCTCTCTCTTATTCAACGCCAATCTCCACTTATTTTGTGTGACAAAAGCCCTCTCCCAGGTGTCTCCCACATTCACAAAAGGTCTCCTCTCTTCTTTCTTACATGGAAGGTGGTTTGGATCAAATCAAAAAGGAAAAAGTTTGGATTTCGAATTCTATGAGATAGAATTTTAGAAATCCAAAACTCTTTCAATTTTGCACCGAATTTATTCAATTTTTTTTAGAATTTTCATAGCTTTTAGGGTACACATTGTGCACCTTTTTCTAGTAATCCATGCACGAAAATAAGGAGGAGGTGCTCAAGAGTTGGGCGCCCCTTAACTTGCCATGTTTGGATAAGCCTTGACTAGGTATTTGACCTAGACAAGGACTCTATCATATCTCTCTGTATAAAATGAGTTTCTTTATGAAATTTTAGGAGAAGATAGATATTTGAGAGACCTTTGAGCCATCTAATAATCAAAAAGAAAGACCTTTAGGTCGTGGAGATATAAAAGACGCAACTTAGGGTGTCTAGAGAAAAAAAATATGAAGAAGAAGAGGGTCTTCTTCTAGGGTTTTTGTTTTCATATCTTTCCTCCCTCCATCTTGAGTTTCTGGAGAGCGTCTCAGATCTGAAACTCCTCCTTTTACTTTCCATCTTTGGAAGATTCCAAATCAAGAAGAAGGAGGCACCTGATCAACCATCAAAGAAGGATCAGCGCAGTACTAGCATACTGTGCTGATTTCCTGAAGCAGGACTTCTGATCGAGATTCGTGGGCTCGTGTGGACGACTCCTAGAGGTCGGACATGTGTGCAGCTTGCAACATCATCTTTAAGCCCGGATCAGCGAGGTTAGAGTGTCTAACTTGCAAGGTAATAGATATGATCTATTGTTTAATACATACATTAGATGTGGTATAGAAACATGTTGATATGATCAACATGTAGTTCATGCTATATTTATATATTTTAATTTTTGATTTAATGCTATGTAATAATCATGTAATAGGATCTTAGATCTAGGGATTATCTGATTTTGAAAAATAAATTTTGATTTATTTTAGTCTTCCGCTGTATGATCTTGAAAAAGTTTCAAGATCTAACCCTGAAACCCTAGATCTGGTTCCTACAAACCATTGGAGTTAGAAGTCATTTGACCAAATTTTAACATTAATTAAAGTAGCTCTGCCCAATGGAGAGAGGCTTCCGAAATCATATTCGGAAGCAAAAATATACATGTAGGAAATGGGACTTGGCTATACTCCTATACATGCCTGCAAAAAAAACTACATATTATTTTATAAGGATAACGAACAAGCAACTGAATGTCCGAAATATGGTGAGCATAGATACAAAATTGATAATAAGAAAGCAAAGAAGATACCTCAAAAGATTTTGAGATATTTTTCATTGATTCCAAGACTTTAAAGTTTGTATATGTCCAGAAAGACAGCTGAAGAAATGAGATGGCATTATGAGCAGTGGGTTTCGGAGGAGAACATACTTAGCCACCTAGCTGACTCTTTAGTGTGGAAAGACTTCGATGCAAAGCATCCACACTTTGCAAGTGACCCGCGAATATTTTTAATCCCTTTGGCAATCTAAGTACCTCTTACAGCATGTGGTCTGTGATGCTAGTTGTATATAATGTGTCACCTTGGAAGTGCATGAAGAACCATTTATTTTTATGTCACTGTTGATTCTGAGTCCGAACGCATCAGGTAATGAAATTGATGTATATCTACGATCTTTAATTGATGATCTTAAGGAGTTATGGAAAAATTAGGTACAGACATATGATTCTGTGAGTTGAAGTAATTTTAAGTTGCATACTTCGATTCTATGGACCATAAATGATTTTTTGACATATGAAAATTTATCTGGATGGAGTACCAAAGGATATCTTGCATGTCCAATATACAATAGGGATGCATCCTCTTTACATTTAAAGCACGGATGAAAAATATGTTTCATAGATCATCGATGATTTCTTCTTGCTAATCATTCTTGGAGGACTCGTTATAATCAATATTTTGATGGTATATTTGATCGGTGTCCACCACCTAAGGAGTTAAATGGATCAAAAATTTTAGAACAACTTAAAGTTATTGGAAACGTCCAATTTAAAAAAATATCGGGTACTCGCAAGCGAAAGCGTACTGAAGCTGAGCTGAATTGGACGAAGCAAAGCATCTTTTTCAAACTACCATATTGGAAGCAGCTACTATTTCATCATAATCTGGATGTAATGTACATTGAAAAGAATATTTATGATAATATCATCGATAATGTACAAAATCTCACCTTGATTTGCAAAAAATGGGAATTCGGCCGGAGTTGCATTTAGTTCGTCGAGATGAGAGATTTTTATGCCACCTGCATATTATTCACTGTTTGAAGATGAAAAGAAGAATTTCTATGGATGATTCAAAATCGTAAAGTTTCTTGATGTATATGCTTCAAACGTATCACAGTGTATTAGGAACAATGATGGCAATATCTCTGACATGAAAAGTCATGACTCTCATGTAATAATGCAATGTTTGCTTCCTATGGTCATGCGTGGTTATTTGGGTGCTGATGGTCAAACTGCAATGATTGAGCTGGGAGTATTCTTCTGAGAACTATGTTGTCAAAAATTGAAGATTAACTTACTTGAGAGATTAGAGAAAGATATTGTACTCATTCTTTGTAAGTTAGAAAAAAATTTTCCACCATCATTTTTTGATGTTATAGTGCATCTGACTGTTCATCTTTTGAAGAAAGCTCTTTTGGTTGGAACGGTACATTATCGATAGATGTATCCTATTAAAAGATAAAAAAATTATACATACTTTGTCATATCAATTATAAGATATAAATATATTTCTAAAATTTAAATTTATTTTTGTTTGCAGATTCTTGTGCACCTTAAAAAAATATATGCACAATAAAGTAAGGCCTGAAGGGTCTATAGCGGAAGCATATGTAGCTACTGAGTGTGTCACATTCTGCTCGATGTATCTTGACAATATCAAAACAAGATTTAATCATACAAATTGTAACGCAGACCGTGAATGGGGTGACAATGAATCGACGTTGTCTATGTTTAAACAAACGGTTCGACCTACTGGTGCAAGGAGATATGAATTTATAGACGTGAATGAGCTATCCAAAGCATACTTTTATATTCTAAATAATTATGAAGAAATTAAAGATTTTATTAAGTAAGTATCATCTTACCGTACTATTTAATTTTCAAAAAAGTTTTTATGTCGATATAAAATTAAAAATCATAACTTTTTGCAGTGAGCACAAGAGTACACTATGTAGAGAGAATAATACGGATGTCGATGATCGACATAGGAGGTAATTTATAAAATAGTTTGGTGATCTTGTAAGTTACATTAGTGATACATTATTTATTCACTTATAAATAATACTATTTAAACCAACATAATTTTTTATCTTATGATGTAGATGAAACATAAGTATTTCAATAAAGAAGTGGGTGCGACCGATGAGTTGCATGATTTAGCATGTGGTTTCAATCGAAGAGTTAATCACTATACATCCTATATCATTGGAGGAATGAGATTTCACACAAGGGAGCTTGAGATGCAATGACGGATCTAGAATAGTGAAATTGCTACAACAGGATATGAAAGAGAAGAAGAGATTGATTATTATGGTGTACTGGTAGATATCATAGAACTGAAGTATGGGTCCAGTAATTATGTATTTTTGTTTCGATATGAATGGTGGGATATTGTAATAAAAAAATCGGTATTCATATCGATTCACAATTTATCAGTGTAAATCTTGCACGAACATGGTACCAAAATGAGCCGTATATATTAGCAACTCAAGCGAAACAAGTAATATATTTGAAGGATCTAAAGTATCGAGGTAATTGACATATTGTACAAAAAATAATACCTAGAGGCGTATATGACATACCAACTTGATTAAAAATGGATGAAAATTTGAATTTACATGAAGAGAAAGCTTTTCAGTAAGAAAAACAAACATTAGCCGAGCTTTTGGTTGATGAAGAACTTATAATGGCACCTTTGAATAGAGCTGATCTACCATCCAACAAAGTTGAAGCTGATTTTGTATTTAATCTTGATGAGTCGGAGGGCAATGATCAGTTCATAAATGACGATGAGATAGAAGACGTCACATATATCGATTACTGTGATTCGAACGAGGATCTACACATTGAGAAAGAAATGAATATTGATGAGTAGATCTATATTCTTCATTCAATTTTGTCTTCCAATAATGGTGTGCGATATAATTATATTCATTAGAATTTTATTTAATTTTTATTATTATTATTCAATATTATATTTATTTATTTCTCAATTTTTGCAGATATGGCACTAGGAGACAGATGACGACATTCGCATTCACAGCTCCCTACAGATGCCTCAGAGGTTGAGGCACCTCCATCGATCTCCGTTGTCACACTGGCTTCACTATCAGAGGATCCTACACCAGTGGGTCCTAGTGAGGTGGGTCCCAGTGAGGTGAGTTCCACTGATATTAACTATTACACTTTATATATAATGAAATTTGATTCTTTTATTTAGATCATACTAATGATTTATTTATTGTTGTTTCAGGTGAGTCCTCATCGATGGTGAGGCGAGGTCGAGGTCCATTGAAGAACCTTGCTCTGGAGCATTGGAGACACGAGCACTTGGGATAGCATCTTCAGATCGAGATATCGATCGGCTACACCAGACCCATTAGGGCATGGTGTGACCCATGATAGACTGAGCTGGGCATTATATGCCGCAGTTATGCTTCCATGATGCTCTACGATTGGCATCACATTCTACTGGCTCAGAGAGAGATTTTCTACACAAACTTACAGATAAAATAAATTACATTGTGAATATTTAATTTGTATAGTATTCTTCTAATATTTGTTATTGGCAGGGTGTATTTGATTTCACTGATTTTGAGGAGGATCGTGTGAGGCGAGCTATCAACATTCAGTTATCATTGCATTTCAAGGATTATCGCCATCACATGCATCAACATTGGTATCGAATGGTGCAGGATCATGGGGAGGTGGAAGCACGGTAGCAGCCCTATGACAACATCACCATAGATGATTGGACTACTATATGCCGACAGTACGAAGATCTGGCATATCATATTACACATCTTTTTTTTTTATAGTTTAATAACTTAATCATTTATTTTTAAATTAAATTTTTTATCTACTAATTTTATTGATAATTTTATAGAGACGATATGCCCAGAATGCGATGAATCGGATGAGACAGATCATGCCGCATTGTGGGGGTTCGAGATCGTTTGCTCATCACATGGAGTACATGGTAGGTAATTTTTAATTTCTAATTAACATATAATTCTCTTGTTATTTAATTTTTTTTTAATTAATTCTTAAATTACAGAGAGATGCTGAGAGTGGCGAGCTTCCTGGTAGGATCGATATCTACCAGCGGACCCACCAGAGACGGTTGGGGGAGTGGACAATGGGGAGTCAGTGTTGTGATCCAGGTGGTGTGCCCAAGGCCCAGGGGACCAAGGCTAAGGCCAAGGTCCATCATTCATGAGGGCTTCATGGAGGCTCTAGGGCTAGTTGGGCTCTAGGTTGAAAGGCTGTGGGCCTTTCGGGTTTTCGAGGTCTAGGTTATGTGGGCCTCAAGGGACCAACTATTTATGGGCTAGGTCTGGGTCTAAGATAGGTGAGATTAGGTCGAGTCATGGGTGTACATGGGCTTGGGTTAACCTAATCTCCCATAGAGTTGGTCAAGGGAGTTTTGGGTTTGGATCACTTGACCCTGTGTTTATATATACATGCACTGTATAGGTTTGATTAAGCCAAGGAATACGAAAACCCTTTCTTCCAAGTCTCTCTCTCTCTTCTCTCTCTCTCTTTAGCTATTCTTCACACCCCAGAAGCAAGAAACCCTAGGGTTTCTTGCCGCCAGATCCATAGAAGGCAGGAAAAGCAGGGGAGGCGCTAGGGTTTTGAGCCCCTCCCCCTTTGTGCCGCCAACCATATTGCCTATCCCTCTCTTGAAGCCACCCAAACATTAGGTCCAGAACTTGAAATCTCTTTCTATGAGGTTGGTACAAGTTTCTCTCAGATCTAGAGTTGATCTGAGATCGTTTGAGGCATGGGTGAGATCTCCATCAACAGATCTACAGGAAAGGCTGCAGCAGGACAGATCTACAAGGTCTGGTTCTATCTACCTTCTTTCCTATCTAGAATACCCTAATTTGAGATCTACAAATTAGAAGACCTCGATCCAGGCCTGATCTGGTTGGGTACCAGATCTTGGATATTTTAGAGGCGATCTTAGAGGCATTCTTCATCTGGCACGAAAAGCTGACGAAGAAGACAGCAACCAGGCTGATTTCATCAAGGGCCTTCGATCAAGTCCAGAAGTCTCTAGATTTGTTCCGCTGCACCCAAGATCCATGGGAGGAGCTGGGATCGTGCTTCAATAGTTGGTATCAGAGCCATGATGGTGAAGAAGCGGTTCCAAGTGTGAGAAGTTGAAGATCCCAAGTGCTGAAAATTTTCAGTAAGGTACCATCAAGGTATATTCTACACTTCTTAATTTTATATTACTTGTTTGGCTTGGATCCAGTCATGGACAGCAATATGAAGGTCAATTTCAAGAAGTTTGATGGCAAGAAAAATTTTTTCATGTGGAAAATCCAGGTGGAGGATCTTCTGGTGCAAGCAGATCTGGATCAGGCTTTGGATGAGAAGTCTGAGGGAATGACAGATAGACAGTGGGCATCATTGGAGAAGAAAGCATGCTCGATGATCAGAGGATGTTTGATGGATGTGATGTTGTATTCGGTACTAGAAGAAAAGACTCCGAAAGGCCTTTGGTCGAAGTTGCACACCATATATATGGGGAAGAATATGTGCAACAAACTAATGCTGAAGAAGAAGTTGTACAGTCTTCGGATGCAGGAGGGATCTGATGTGATTGGCCACATTCAGAGGTTCGACCAGTTGTGCACGGAGTTGATGAATATCGGGGTGAAGCTGGATGAGAAGGACAAGTCCCTGTTGCTTTTGTGTTCGCTGCTAGGATCATATGACTCTTTGGTGACTACACTGCTCTACGGCAAGGAGACTCTGAAATATGAGGACATGGTCTCGGTGCTGAGGTCTAATGAGCAAAAGAAAAAGTTGACCAGAGATCGGGCTCCCCAGAAGGGTTTGGCAGTAGGGGAGAGGACAGGTAGAGGCAGAGGCAGAAGCAAGTCCAGGGGGTGGTCCAAGTCCAGGAATGGAAAGAAAGAGATAAAATGCTTCAAGTGCAACGAGTTCGGGCACTTCAAGCGAGAATGTCCACTATGGAAGAGCAAGAAGGGAGAAAGAAGTGGCTCAGAATCAGTGAGTGCAGTTGCTGGGCAGCAGGTGGAGGATGATCTACTTGTGGTATCAGATGGTCACAGGCATTACACAGAGGAGTGGACACTAGACTCTGCGTGCTCACATCACTACACACTACACAGGTCTTGGTTTGTGACATACACCAAGACAGATGAGGGATCAGTGACTCTAGGCGACAATCATCCTTGCAAGGTGGCGGGATAGGGACAGTCAGGGTGAGGATGTTTGATGGGATTGTGAGGACATTGACAAATGTAAAGCATGTCCTGGAGCTGGAAAAGAATCTGGTGTCACTAGGCTACTTGGAGCGCAGTGGATACAGCTTCAGCAGTAGGGCTAGAAGCGGAGTATTAAACATCTCCAATGGAGCTATGGTGGTGATGAGAGGCAGGAGGTTGGACAATAATCTCTATCGCATGGAGGGATCTGTGGTGACCGAAGAGTCTGATGCAGCAGTTGTAACACAGGACCAGCAGGGGGCTTACAGGATGTGGCACTACCGCCTAGGCCACATGGGTGACAAAGGGCTGAGGGAGTTGAACAGGAGAGGACTCATCTCTGATCTGGAGGATGGTGCTACAGGGGAGATCTGTGAGCCTTGCTAGATGAGAAAGCAGAGGAGAGTTCAGTTCTAGTACAACCCGTAGTGTAGCCCCTCTGGAGTTAGTACACATGGATGTGTGGGGACCAACCCCAGTTTCAGCTAGGAATGGGGCCAGATACTTCATGACCCTGATTAATGATTTCTCAAGGAAACTCTGGATTTACTTCATGAGAGAGAAGTCAGAGGTCTTCACCAAGTTCAAGATTTAGAGAGCTGAGGTGGAGAAGGAGCAGGGGAGGAGGGTGAAGTGTCTGAGGTCAGACAATGGCGGGGAGTACACCAGTAGAGAGTTCCAGGACTATTGTGAGGAGTGTGGGATCAGGAGACACTTCTCAGTTAAGGGGACTCCACAGCAGAATGGGGTAGCCGAGAGGATGAACAGAACACTTCTAGAAAAGGCACGATGCATGAGGCTGCAGGCAGGGCTTCCAAAGGCGTTCTGGGTTGACACAGTTGATGCAGTGGATTACTTGGTCAATTGGTCACCTCACACCAGGTTGGATGGCAGGCTTCCAGAGGAGGTGTGGTCTGGGAGGATAGTTGGGCTGGACCATCTACGGGTATTTGGGTGCACAGCCTATGTGCACATTAGAGCTGGTGAGCGGAGCAAGCTAGATGCCAGATCACGCAAGAAGGTATTTCTAGGCTATCTGCGAGGAGTTAAGGGATACAGGCTATGGGATCCCTTGAAAAAGAAGGTCATCATTAGTCAGAATGTGACTTTTGATGAGGAGTCAGTCCTACGGAGGCAAGCAGGCATGGAGGAACAGCAGGAGCAGGAGGAGGTCTAGCAGGGCGCTGCTGGACAGCTTACCTCTTTGATTTTGCCTCTTGCAGGTACTACTGGAGGACATGACATTCAGGTGGAGCACCTACCTAAGGTGTCTCCACAGGTAGAGAGGACTCGGATAGATGATCGAGGCGAAGAGATCCAGCAGGAGCGAGCTGAACCGAAGACTGATATCGGTGTTGTCCTACACAAGCCCAAGAGGACCATCAGGCAACCGGACCGATATGGCTTCGAGGAGATGCTGTCATATGCCCTGATGACAATGAATGGAGACCCATATACGTATCAGGAGGCTATTGAGAGCTAGGATAGAGAGTGATGGGTCCAGGCGATGTCGGAGGAGATGCAGTCTCTCCACCAGAACCAGACGTGGCGATTGGTGTAGTTGCCACAGGGGAAGAGGCCCATTGGCTGCAAATGGGTCTACAGTCGCAAGGAAGGGCCTTTAGAGCAGGGAGGTATCAGATTCAAGGTGAGGTTAGTGGCCAAGGGATACTCCCAAAAGGAAGGTATCGACTTCAGCGAGGTCTTCTCTCCCGTCGTCAGAATACTTCCATCAGAGTGTTGCTGAGCATTGTAGCAGCTCAAGATTTAAAGTTGGAGCAGATGGATGTCAAGACGGCGTTCCTCCATGGGCATTTGGAGGGGAGGATTTACATGGAGCAGCCACCCAATTTCAGGGATCCAGGATTAGTGGGAAAGGTTTGTTTGTTGCAGAAGATGCTGTACGGGCTGAAGCAGTCGTCGAGGCAATGGTACAAGCGGTTCGACTCCTATATGCGCAGCATTGGACTTTTTAGGTGCGAGTTTGATCCCTGTGTTTATGTTCAGTCTCCTGAGGATGGTTCTAGGGTGTTCCTACTCTTGTATGTGGATGACATGCTTATAGCATGCAAGAGTAGGAAGGTTGTGTAGGATCTGAAGGCATTCTTATCTCGGGAGTTTGAGATGAAGAATTTGGGCCCTGCAAGGAAGATCCTAGGCATGGAGATTTTCAGAGACCGAGCCTGGAGGGTGCTGCATCTATCTCAAGGGGGCTACATATAGAAGGTCTTAGAGAGGTTCGGGATGAAGAGAGCCAAGCCGATGGAGCTGCCACTTGCCGGTCACTTCAGACTCTCGAAGACCATGGCGCCACAGACTGAGGTGGAGGCTCAGGAGATGGAGACGGTTTCTTATGCTTTAGGAGTTGGGATCTTGATATATGTGATGGTCTATTGTAGGCCAGACATCGCTCATGCAGTGAGTCAGGTTAGCAGGTTCATGGCGTAGCCTGGCAGGGAGCACTGGAGAGCTCTGAAGTGGATATTCAGATACCTGGCGGGTTCAGTTGGAGTTGGCATCTGCTACGAACAGCGAGGAGGTGCAGTGGGATACTCTGACATGTCCAGGGAGGCTCAGGGGCTGATTGGCGGTTATGTAAATGCAGACTTCGGTGGAGATGTGGATACCCGGAGGTCTATGATAGGCTTCATCTTTAGCCTGTATGGAGGTCCTATTTCTTGGAGATCGAGTCTGCAACCTATCACGGCCCTATCAACTACAGAGGTGGAGTATATCGGGCTGACAGAAGTAGCTAAGGAGGTAATTTGGTTGAAGAGTTTGTTGACAGAGATGGGCCTTACTCAGGAGGCCATTAGAGTGCACTGTGACAGCCAGAGTGCACTTCTATTAGCACAGAACTCAGTCTATCATGCAAGGACAAAGCACATCGACATTCGGTATCATTGGATCAGGGAGCTTGTGGAGGATGGCGAGGTGGAGCTGGTAAAGGTACACATCAAGGAGAACCCAGTTGATGCACTTACAAAGGTACTTCCACGGGACAGCTTTCAGAGATGTGTTGAGTTGATTCGGCTGATGGACAGAGTGGAGCTGGTTGAGGCCTTGGGATACCAAGGTGGAGATTGTTGTGATCCAGGTGGTGTGCCCAAAGCCTAGGGGACCAAGGCTAAGGCCAAGGTCCATCATTCATGAGGGCTTCATGGAGGCTCTAGGGCTAGTTGGGCTCTAGGTTGAAAGGCTGTGGGCCTTTTGGGTTCTTGAGGTCTAGGTTATGTGGGCCTCAAAGGACCAACTCTTTATGGGCCAAGTTTGGGCCCAGGATAGGTGAGATTAGGTTGAGTCATGGGTGTACATGGGCTTGGGTTAACCTAATCTCCCATAGAGTTGGTCAAGGGAGTTTTGGGTTTGGGTCACTTGACCCTGTGTTTATATATACATGCACTGTATAGGTTTGATTAGCCAAGGAATACGAAAACCCTTTCTTCCAAGTCTCTCTCTCTCTTCTCCCTCTCTCTTCAGCTATTCTCCATGCCCCAGATGCAAGAAACCCTAGAGTTTCTTGCCGCCAGGTCCATAGAAGGCAGGAAAAGCAGGGGAGGCGCTAGGGTTTTGAGCCCCTCCCCCTTTGTGCCGCCAACCATATTGCCTCTCCCTCTCTTGCAGCCACCCAAATATCAGGTCTAGGACTTGAAATCTCTTGCTATGAGATTGGTACAAGATCCTCTCAGATTTGGAGTTGATCTGAGGTCGTTTGAGGCACGGGTGAGATCTCCATCAACAGATCTATAGGAAAGGCTGCAGCAGGCAGATCTACAAGGTCTGGTTCTATCTACCTTCTTCTCTATCTAGAATACCCTGATTTGAGATCTATAAATTGAAAGACCTCAGTCCAGGTCTGATCTAGTTGGGTACCAAATCTTGGATTTTTTAGAGGTGATCTTAGAGGCGTTCTTCATCTGGAACAAAAGGCTGACGAAGAAGACAGCAACCAGGCTGATTTCGTCAAGGGCCTTCGATCAAGTCTAGAAGTCTCCAGATTTGTTCGTTGCTGGTTTCGCTACACCCAAGGTCCATGGGAGGAGCCGAGATCATGCTCCAATAGTCAGGAGCTCTTTGTAAATTTTTTTAATTATTTTTTATTCATAATCTAATTTTTATTATAAAATTAAAATAACTATAATTTTAATTTTCAAGATCGTATGATAGAGATTAGATCCCAACCTATCCTTGAGGGCTCGATCGTACCCATAGATGATTAGATCTGTGATCGGGTTCTCGGTACGAGACCTTATTATGTTAGGGGTCTAGGGTATGGGATCACTGCTCCTTCATCCTCATTCACATCTAAGGTAGACATTCATTTTGTGTGCGAGGCTCGATTGATGGAGGTGCAGAGGCAGACTGTCGAGGATTGACAGCAGGCTATCGAGGATCGACAGTGAGCTCAAGAGTTGGCTACATACGTCGACGACTATCGATGCTTTCAGATCCAGATGATGGAGTGGATGGTATAATTGAAGCAGACAATATAGCTGATGAGGTAGCAGCAGGCCGATCTAAGCTCCATCATTGGTCTGAGCTCCGTTGAGCACTCTCCGTCCTCAGCTCATTCTTCAGATACCGATATTTGACGGCTTACTGATGTATTTTTTTTATTTCAAATATCTTATAATTTTAATTTAATATAATAAAATAATAAAATTTATTTATCAATTTATTATGTAAATTTTTTATTTTTATTTTTTAATTTTTAAAAAATATTATACATATAAATTTAAAATATATATTCATAATTTTTTTTTAAAAATATGACTAAATTATTAGTGATGGAAATATTCTTGATGAAATATTCATCGCTAAAACTATTTTACTAACATAATTTAATTTATCAATAAATATATAATTAACTGTGATGAAAAAATATTTGTCACAAATAATATTATTTACGATAAATTTTTTTCATCGCTAATATTATTCAATTTTTTTTCAAAATATTTTTTTATTAAATTAATAGTGATAAATTATTTTTATTATAAAAATAATTTTTTATGATAAAAATTTTTATCACTAAAAATTTAGCAAATAATAGCGATGAAAATTTTCATCGTAAATATATTTTTTTAGATTAAATTTTTTTATCAATTTTTTTCAACGATAAAAAATATTTATCGCAAACATCTTTTATTAGCGATTAAATTTTTTTCATCATAAAATATTATCAATGATGAGATTATTTACGATAAAATATTAGCAACCAAAATTTCATCACTAGTATTATTAGCGACAAAAATTGATTATTAGCGATGAAAATTTTTCATCGCTAATAACCTATTTTATTATAGATAAGATCGAAACAAAGTCGACCTTAGGAAGATCGACTGAAAGGAAAACTTGGCCAATCCATTGACTAGAGCAATCAGATCTAGTGAGTTCGATGATCTCAAATGAAAGATGGATATTTGATATCGATCTGATTTGCTTTAGTCCAAGTACGAGTTATTGGAAAATATATCTTAAAACCAATCATCTAGGTTGTAAATGATTGTGCTCTATACATATATATAAATTATAAAATTGATAAATATTATCTAGTATATTCATCATAGGAAATACATCTTCCTAAATAGAACTCATATGTTATGATGGAAGTCCTTAGCGCTACTTTCAAAAATGATAAAGGAGGATTTATCGTGTAGTTCTTAAATCCTGCTCACGATCAAATGGTATAATTATTATAAGAATGATAATTATATCGAGTGTAGGTCGTTGTGTGCCATATTAGTTGGTTATCCTCTTAACTAGGATGTGTGGTGACACGGATATGACATACGAATGATATGTAAGAGTACATTTTATTGAGCATGATCACCTTCGGAGCACTCTGCTGTCAAGGGTTACTCTATTGGGATATGAATATAAGTGTCCTTCTGACCTAAGGCTGTCTCAGTGACTTGTAAGCAACTCACTGTGCTTTGGTGCCAGACTATCTAAATTTTTAATTCGATGATAAAAGATTTTTAGGTATAGTCAAGTACTTATGAAGTCTAAGTGTGAGTCAAAAAAGGATGCATCACTGTATTTTAATTTAGCAAAACTTTGATCAAAGTAGTCCTAGTGAGGAGTCACAGAGTTTTTGAGGTTGAGACACTATGTGGATCATTCATCTTGAGTTGATAGTTAAATCCAAAATCATCCTTGAGCATTGAGTATCAAAGGGATGATTTATATAGTAACTATATCCACATGGGTTCAAGAGTGTTGCTGGGCATACATTCGGCCTATCCGGACATCAAAAACTATTGTTAGATAGTCACATCAATTAATATAGAAATTATTCTTATGCTACCGACTTAAGTTCAAACCTATGGGGTCACACACATAGAAATACCTGTCTAATTGAATGGCTGATCGATGATTATGAATCATTGAAGAGTTTAATTATCAATGTGATTGATGATTAAACTTTTACAAAGGTTGCAATAAATAATTTACTAATGATTCATAAATTAGAAAAATAATTAATTAATGATATGGTTGTTAATTGGCTCAATTTGATTGAGCAATAGAGATTGGATCAGATCTAATTGAATTGGATTCAATTAGGTTGGCTTTGGATTGATTGGATGCATCCCTATTGGATAATGGGGCTTGTTCCAATTGATCTTAGAGATGCAAGTTAAATTTTAAGTTGAATAAGATTCAATTAGTTTTATATAGGTTTTGATTGGATCAAACTCTGTTGGATAATAGGCTTGATTGGATCAAGCTCTATTATCAAATAGCTTCCCTGATATCCATCAAGAATCAATATCTGTATTAATAGAGTTTTAACCTAATTAATTTTTAATTGGATTGGGGCCTAATTGGTTTCATAATTGGGTTAGGACCTAATTAGTTAGTTTGTTATAACTAATTTCTAAATTGATTAGGATTGGGTCCAAGGGTTTGTTAGAGTTGGAACAAGATTCTTAAGTCCTATTTAGAATAGGACTTAACCAACTCAAAACCCAATGTGCTTAAATATCCTCACACCTCACTCCCTCTTTATTGTAAGAAATCTCCATGCCCCAAAGGATGCCGCACCCCTTCCTCTCTTCTGTAAGAAAGGAAGCATTCCCCCTCTCTTCATGTCGCCAAGAAAATAGGAGGGGGCATCCAAGAGTTGGATGCCCCATAACTCCACGCGTGAAGCCCCTCTTCTCCTCCCCTCTTGAAAGAATTTTTGAGAGCTTTTGTTGCTAGTTCTTAGGTGTCAAAGAAAAGCTTCTCTGCTAGTTTTACAATAGAAAATTGGAGAAGGAAAAGTTCTTCTTAATGAGAGAAAGAGAAGGAAGAAGAAGGGTCTTCTTTTTTGTGCATAGCCTTGGAGAAGGAGTTCTTCTTCCAGATCTTTTCTCTATTTTTTTAGGATGAAAATCAGATTAAATTTGATTTTTAACATGAAGATTTAAAGAAGAAATACCAAAAAAATTTGGTTGGATTTTTGGGGCTTCCTAAAGTTCTAGATCAAGGAGAAAAGGGAGAAGAAGAGAGAAGAATGGTTCTTCTCTTGGGTCTCTCATTTGGGTTCTTCTAGAGCTTAGAATTTTATATGATTTTCAGTATGAAAAATTAGATTAGATCTGATTTTTATCATAAAAAATCAAAAAAAAAATTCTTCTTAAAGGTGTGAAAGGAAGAGAGAAAGGTTCTCTCTTGTGCATGGGAGAATTGAGAAGAAAGGATTCTTCTCTTGCTCTCTATTGTAGAGATCTGATGCGTGGATTCAGAAAGAAAAAAGAGAAGATCTCCTTGGTCTTCATCTTCTTCATGCTCCTCTTAGATCAGCCAAAGCATGGTGTCTTCATGAGCTAGCACTCCCAGAGTGATCGATCTGCACAAAGATTTCATGTGGATACCTGTAGAGGTCAAACATGTGTGTGGCTGTCGAGCATCATGAAGAACCAACTACTATGGATTTTGGATATGGTGATCTGCTACCCACACTAGATTTGGAGTTTTGAACTCAATTTGTATTTAGATATGATCTAAATATAATTTAGATATGATCTAAATATAATTTAGATATGATCTAATTACATAGATATGATCTATACTTACTAAATTTTAGATTTTAAATTTACATACATGCATATGAGTTCATGTCATAGATCTTGTATGATAGTTTAAGATTTTATCTATGTATATATTGTAGATTAAATTATTTAATCTATATATGTTCCGCTGTAAAATTTTAAAAGTGTATACACAAAACTACCACGCTTTCCTTCAAAAATTGCTAATGGATTTGATCCTGCAATCCCTAATTCATACGGATAGTTTATGAAACTATTATATTAATAAATATTATAGCACCTTAACTAAATTGATCAATATGCTGGTAACTAAAGGATCTTGAAAAGTTCAAAGGTACATACCTAGAGAACATAAAGAAACATTTACATGCCTTTGATAGGTATGTCAAATTGCTCAAAATTGATCTTATGATTTTCACTTTTTTATTAGACTTGATGGGTTCTGGTGGTGCAGCGGAAGGGTTAGGTGTTTGAAATTTTTATTCAAAACATCCGATGCATCGAAAACCCCAATGCCCAGAAACCCTTGACTATATCAATCAAGGTACAATAAAATAAATTTGGATTAGAAGAATACCTGTAATGCTAATCTAATTTTCATGAGGCATCCAAGTGTTTGTCCTACAATGGTGATCCATACAAAAATTAAACCAAAGACAGCACTCCTTTTTCACCTTGCTTTAAGAGTTCTAGTCCCTAGAACACAACCAGCCACCAATCGATCAGATCTTCCTCCAGATCAGAGTCTGAACCTTTCTGAACCATCCACTGAACTTGACCATCTTTTTCTAGACCTCTTAAATCCTTAGACCTATTAGGATTAGGCTTGTCTTAAAAGAACAAGCCTTGTCCTAAAACCTAGAGTTGTAAGAAAGGGAAAGAGGGAGTGGATAGGAGATGTAAGAATTTGAATGATCACCCCATCTGCCATCCCCAATTTAAAGCACCAAATGGAGTGATAACAGAAAAGGCATGCCTCATCTAGAAAGATATATCAAGTACTCGTATCACTTATCTAAGAGTCCTTAAATAGAAGAACTCTTCAGGTGGTGATACGTCGATTCCTACCTTCTCACACACACACATGCCCAGAATGAGATACTTTTTGTATCTCTTCACACATCAGATTAGTATGAAATTTTGCCACATAAACCTTTATTCAAATAGGAAGGCTATCACCAAATGACATGCTATTTGGATATGAGTTCTTATGTCAGAAGGACTCTTCACCGAAGAGATGCATGAGAACCTTCTCCCTGTCGCGCACGTGCACGCCCAGAAAAGGGTGCGAAAAGTAACCTTTCTTAATCTGATAATTTTTTAGATTTTTACCACATGATCAACATTTAAAATTTATCCTTATCATAAAAATTATTAGATAAAAAGTTGCCTAAGACTCCCTAAACAGAAGGAGTCTTCACATCTCTTCACGCATCCAGAAAAAATTGTCACATGTGCAGAAATGTTTTGAGCAATTTTTTCATGCACAATCTGATAGATTTTTTAGACCTCAAAAGGTGTGATAGGTGGATAATCATCTGATCTACTTACTGTAAAAAATAGAGACTCAAAATAGAAGGATTTTTAGTCTTTCTCTATGCCACAAATAAAGTGCGCATACATTCTGCATATTAGTGCCAAGAGTCCTTCTTAAGTTGGACTCTTAGTTATTTGGCGTGTACACTAGATATGATGCCTTTTTTTTTAGCTTCTTCTAGATGGCTTGACTTGATCCAAATATCCACCAAATTGGGCTAGCAAATGAGCAAGGCATGAGACCAAATTGATCTCCAAAGGAGCAAGGGTTCCACATGTGCTAGCATGCTTATCGGAGCCCTGATTGAATCCAAAATTTCAATCAACCTTTTTCAAAAGAGTCCTTGGCTAATTTTTATATGTGTGTGACCCATTGGGTTCTACATCTAGCTAACCCATACAAGTTGACCAAATTTGATTAGATTTGAATCTAATCGATTTAGGTCCAATCGAGCTAACCCGAGTTCAACAATTATAATCCTTTCTAATTAGCGATCGAATTAAACTCTTTAATTCGATCAAAAAACTATAAGTCAAGATTGATGTCTAGCAATATATCATGACTACCCAGAAGATATAGAATTTTAGTAAAAATATCAAATATATCCTTCAGTGGCAAGTTACCAAGCAATTCAATCCTTCAATCATCCCTGCACCCTGAATATGTTCAAGAGTATGGAATCATGTCAAACTCAAACACATATTCATATCGATTCTCAATTAACCAATGATGATTCTAATGAAGAAGTATTAGAAACTCTTTCTAATATCCTTTCTATTTTTGAATAAAAGATTTTTTTCAAGTCATCTAGGATTGAAAATACATATGATGCAATCTCCTCTTACTAGGAGTGATCGATTCCATGTTGACCTACTCACAACGTCCATATACACTCCACCATATCCAGAACACCCCGTACATGTCTTAATGCTATGCCTGGATATGAACCAAAATATGGGTTTATATGCATAAGATTCTATGATGGTCTCAGGTTTAAGGATCACTTGCACAACTCTCACTTTGAGAATCATCTTTGGTATGCAAGTAAGGCTTTCATAAGATATTCTCTATCATCCAGTCAATTCAGTGGACTCATTTTCTAAATGAGCACCCACATCCTTGTATTAGTATTCCACATAAGTGGCTTATGAGATCTACCATCTTCTCCATCGAGCATACATAGGATGTGCCAGTCTATCTGAAATATTGATCTCCGACTCAATGCTCCTACGATCAGGAATATTTAAGATTAGGGTTTTAGAATTTTAGGTCTCACTAGCATGACCCATTCATGTCTCCTAAAACCATTGCCCTAATCTTCGAGGTTCATCATAATCTTAGACATAATAAGATGCAGCTAATATGATGAATCAATACCTCAAATAATAAATGTCATTTCATGAGTTGAAAAATTATAAAGAAAAGTTTCATCGTAACACACTTGCGATTGGCTTATAGGGTACTCTTCTTTCAATCTCCCACTTGCACTAAAGCCAATCGCCTTTATATCTCATAAGATGGTGATTATATAGCTACTTTGGTATGGCCTTAGTGAATGGATCTGTTATATTGTTCTTTCTGTCTACTCATTTAAGGACAACATCTTGTCTCTAACGAGATGGAAGCATCTGAGGATGTACTTGGATCTATAATGAGACCTAGGTTCTTTTGCTTGAATAATGGCCCCAGTGTTATCACGATAGAGTGACACTGATCCTTCATTCTTAGGAATGACTCCTAAATCTATGATAAATTTTTACATCCAGACAGCTTCCTTAATGGCTTCACTAGCAGCGATGTACTCTACCTCAGTAATTGAGCCAGATACTATCTACTGTTTGGATCTCTTCCAACTTACTGCCCCATCATTTAGGGTAAACACATATCCTGATATTGACTTGCTATCATCCACTTTCCATTGATCCTCCCTTGGATCAAATTGAAATTCGATAGCTATGCCCAAAGCATAAGCTACATCAGGCCTGGTACATAGCATGTCATACATAATTGATCCCATATTCAAAGCATAAAGGATTTCATTCATCTTCTTTCTCTCCTCTAATGTCTTGGGACATATGTTTTTTTGGAGAGACGTATACCATGACTTGCAGGTAAGTAACCTCTCTTACTAGCCTTCATATTAAACCTCTTTAATATGAGATCTATGTACCGTGACTGGGATAAGCATAACATCTTTTTAGAGCTATCTTTATAGATCTTTATACCCAGTATATAGGATGCTTCATCCAAGTCTTTCATGAAAAACTTATTCGATAGCCAAGTCTTGACCGATTGCATTATTGGGATATCATTCCCAATGAGCAGTATGTGATCGACATACAATATCAAGAAGAGAACAGCACTCTCACTTATCTTCTTATACACACATAGTTCATCCTTATTTTTTGATAAAGTCAAACTCTTTGACTGTCATATCAAATCGGATGTTCCAGCTCCTCAAAGCCTACTTTAATCCATAGATGGATCTCTTTAGGTTGCATACTTGATTTGCCCTCCCACTTGAGATAAATCTCTTTGGCTGAGTCATATAGACTTTTTCCTCTAGATTACCATTGAGGAATACAGTCTTGATATACGCTATAGCAAGAAAAATCTGGATGGACTTGAGCATAGCCACTGGTGAGAATGTTTCATCATAGTCAATTCTTTAGCTTTGACTGAAATCCTTCACCACCAACCTAGCTTTGTAGGTTTTTACTTAGCCATCTGCTTCGATCTTCTTCTTGAAGATCCACTTGCATCCTATTGGGATCACACCCCTAGGTGCATTAACCAAGGTCCATACTTGGTTGATATATATTGAGTCCATCTCAAATTTCATGACTTTCAGCCATCTATCTGAGTCTCTACTTATGACAGCTTCTGAATAGGTCAGTAGATCATCATCTTGAATGATATTGATCATATTGTCATCTCAGAGGTGCATGATGCACTCTATCTAACCTTCGGAGAGGAGGTGTGTATTGTGGATGTACCTTATCTTTAGGTACTTCTGATTAATGATCTTCTTGTGGTCCAACCATTGATATTTTTGGATCGATTTGTAGATCATGAACTTCAGTAAGTTCAATATTTCTCCCACTGCCTCCTTCTTGGATGAGTTCATTTTCAAGTAAGTGGTGTGCCTACTAATAAATAGCTTTTGTTTAGTAGGGTGGTAGAAGTAGTATCCATTAGCTTTTGTAGGATACCCTACAAACCTACACTTGTCTGATCTAGCACTAAGCTTATGTCTAAAAATATTTCTGACATAAGCAGGATAGCCCCAAGTCTTAAGATGTTTAAGATTAGGCTTCTTTTCCTTCTATATCTCATATGGTGTGCTTGTAACAGACATTGAAGGCACCCTGTTTAATGTGTATGCGGCAGTCTCTAGGACATATCCTAGAAAGATATTGAAAGATCAGTGAAGCACTTTATGGACTGCACCATATCCATCAAAGTGTGAATCCTCCTTTCTGCTACACGATTTAACTGGAGTGTATAAGAAGGGATCCATTCAGAGAGAATACCTTTACTTTTAAGATAATCAAGAAATTCACTGGATAAGTATTCTCCTCCTTGATCAGATCGAAGAACCTTGATACTTTTTTCAATTTATTTCTCAATCATACATTGATACTTTTTGAACTTATCAAAGACTTCGAATTTATGTTTCATAAGATACACATATCCGAACCTTGATAAATCTTTCGTAAAGGTGATAAAATTGGAGTATCCTCCTCTAGCCTGAATTGTCATTGGTCCACATACATCTGTATGTACTAGGACTAACAACTCATTCACCCTCTCTCTATATCCAAAAAATAGAGTCTTGATCATCTTACCCATGAGATAAGATTTAGAAGTTCCCAATGATTCATAATCATATGGGTCAAAGAATTCTTTTTTGTATAACTTGTTAATCCTTGACTCACTAATATGACCAAGACGACAATGCCAGAGATATGTGACATTAATATCTTCTCTCTTTCTTTTCATATTTTTTTTAATATAAAAAATATTTTTATTGAGTGCACGAATTAAAAGATTGTTATCAATATAACTATTGCCATAATATTCATTAGAAAAGAAAATGGAGCATCCATTTTCTATTAGCCTTATTTCATAACATTGTTTTAATAACAAAGGTATAGAAATAATATTTCTAATATTTTTTGACATATAATAACAATCTTTCAATACTAAAGTTTTACCTGAAGGTAAATCAAGCATACAGGTTCTCACAGTCTCTACGCAATGGACTCTTCACTTGTGCCATAAAGCTCGAGGTCACCTCTTTTCAGACCTTTGATATTCTGTAGTTGCTGTAATGAATTATAAATATGCGATCTATAGGCGGTATCTAACATCCAAGTATCAAAATTTGAGCCACTCAATGAAAAATAGATTTGTATCATATACATACCTTTCGCTACTATATTTGCACCCTGCTTCAAATTTGTAAGATTATTCTTGTAATTATACTCCCAATATCCAAATTTATCACAAAATAAATAGCTAATATTCATATGGACATCTTTTTCCTTCTCATTATTACTAACCATCTCAAGGTCAAGAATATCTAGAACATCAAAGTTTTTCTTCAATACGAACCTTATTTGCAAGTTCCTCAACCAATCCACAGAGTTGGATCGTTCAACATATTTTTATTTATGGTGTTATGCAGTGAAAATAAAAAAGTCATAATGTAGACTTAAATCTACATAAATAAAAAATAATAGTATAAGCAGACCACTTATGTTTGACATGCATAACTAGATGAGGACTTTTAAACCAGTTATATCTCCCACTATTTTATCGGATACCATAGCCCGCTCCTATGATAAATGAGAAATCCTAATCTGATTTCTTAATGGGGTTGAGATCCTAATCCCTTAATAAAGTTTTGTGGATATCACAATAAATCTCAATGAGTTCAAAGGTAGAAAAATCTATCCAATTGCATCTCATGCAACTTTCAACATAATCTGTCTCTAAAAATACTCATAGCC
Organism: Elaeis guineensis; assembly: GCF_000442705.2. Taxonomy (NCBI): domain Eukaryota; kingdom Viridiplantae; phylum Streptophyta; class Magnoliopsida; order Arecales; family Arecaceae; genus Elaeis; species Elaeis guineensis. The sequence continues at coordinate 42,041,703 of NC_025995.2, read as the reverse complement.
TTGTGGATATCACAACAAACTATAGTATTTTTAGTCAAGTCAGACCCTTCATTTCTATACAGTTATATCTGAAAAATATTGCCCTTGTGGATATCACAACAAAGTAACATATCCAAATATATCGTAAAGCATATAATATGTACCAAGACAAACCCACATCAATCCCTATAGCAAGCCTTGTGGATATCACAACAAACCTACTATGGTTTTTGACAGGATATTGACTAGGCTCGAAGGAAGGTATATGTAGTATTTTAAATACTAAGCTACCTTCATTCAAGATTCAAACTAATCCAATTGGTCAGAAAAGTGTTAAGATTGGTGGGGACTCTCCCGTTGCTTTTCTTAGACACCAATAAAATTGACTAGGCCAGCAACGGAACCAATTAAATAACCACTGTACTTGAAATACTCCTTAGACACCAATTGATTAATCAATTCAAGAAATAGATCAGCTACTGATTTATAACACTACAACTTAATATAATTTTTATGAGAACTTTAATGGTCTCAAGCACATCCTAATTCAATCACAATGATGCACTATTATAGTTATATCTTAATAATCATAACAATTAATCATAGCATCTATTCATATCTCTAAGATATGAAATCATAATCATTCAAAATAATTATAACTAAGCATCTCAAGCATATCATATATGCATGAAGTTCTAATAACATGCATGAATACAAAATATACTTTTCGCGGTTCTTCTTCTTAGGACATCACAATGGTACTCCTACATGCCATAAGAGTACCTTATTGAATAGGAAGAGAGGGTTTCTGAACTCTACTTACTCTTATGACTGGATGGCCTGGTGATGAATCCAATTAGAGTACTATTTAAAAACACATCTCTAAGACTTGCGAGGGTTTGGATGTTCAATCGGGTTCAACCTTTGACCTGACTTGAACCAAACCAAAAACTCATGTTTGATCACAATCAAGACAACATTTTAATCTTTGATTGTATAGTTCAAGGTAGGCTCTAATATCACTGATAGGTTTGGTGGTGCAGCAGAAGGGTTAGGTGTCTGAAATTTTCATTCAAAATATCCGATGCACTGGAAACCCCAATATCCAGAAACTCTTGACTATATCAATCAAAGTACAATAAAATAAATTTAGATTAGAAGAATACCTGTAACACTAATCTAATTTTTATGAGGTGTCCAAGTGTCCACCCTCCAACAGTGATCTACATGAAATTGAACCAAGGATAGCGCTCCTTCTTCACCTTGCTTCAAGAGTTCTAGCCCCTAGAACTCAACCAGCCACCAATCGATCAGATCTTCTTCCAGATCTGAGTCTGAACCTTTCTAAACCATCCACTAGATTTGACTATATTTTTCTAAACCTCTTAAACCCTTAGAGCTATTAGGATTAGGCTTGTCTTAAAAGAAAAAACCTTGTCCTAAAACCTAGAGTTGTAAGAGAGGGAGAGAGGGAGTGGATAGGGGATGTAAAAATTTGAATGATCACCCCATCTGCCATCCCTAATTTATAGCACTAGATGAGATACTAACAGAAAAGGTATGCCTCATCTGGAAAGGTATATCAAGTCCTCATATCACTTATCTGAGAGTCCTTAAATAGGAGGACTCTTCAGGGGGTGATACGTTGATTCCTGCCTTCTCACGCATGGATGCCTAGAACGAGATGCTTTTCACATCTCTTCACACATCAGATTAGTGTAAAATTTTGCCACATAAACTGTTTTTCAAATAGAAAGGCTATCACCAAATGACACATTATTTGGAAAAGAGTTCATATGTGAGAAGGACTCTTCACTGAAGAGACATGCGAGTACCTTCTCCCTGTCAAGCACGCGCACGCCCAGAAAAGGGTGTGAAAAGAGACCTTAATTAATCTGATAATTTTTCATATTTTTACCACATGATCAACACTTAAAAGTAATCTTTAACACAAAAAATTATTGGATAAAAAGTTGCTTAAGACTCCCTAAACAGAAGGAGTCTTCGCATCTCTTTGCGCATCCAAAAAAAACTATCATGCACATAAAAATGATTTGAGCAATTTTTTTATGCACAATCTGATAGATTTTTCATACTTCAAAAGATGTTCTAGGTGGATCATTATTTGATCTACTTTTCATAAAAAATAGAGGTCCAAAACAGAAGGATTCTTAGTCCATCTCTATGCCACAAATAAAGTGTGCATGCATTCTGCATACTAGCACCAAGAGTCCTTCTTAAGTTGGACTCTTAGTTATTTGGCGTGTACACTAGATATGGTGCCTCTTTTTGATTGCTTCTAGGTGGCTTGACCTGATCCAAATATCTACCAAATTGAGTCACAAATGAGCAAGGCATGAGACCAAATTGATCTCCAAAGGAGCAAGGGTTCTACACGTGCTAGCATGCTCACTAGAGCCCTGATTGAATCCAAAATTCCAATCAACCTTTTTCAAAAGGATCTTTGGCTAATTTCTATATATATGTGACCCATTAGGTTCTACATCTAGCTGGTAGTAGATCTAGATACAAGTTGACTAAATTTGATTAGATTTCAATCTAATCGATTTAGGTCCAATCAAGCTAACCCGAGTTCAACAATTATAATCCTTTCTAATTGGCGATTGAATTAAACTCTTTAATTTGATCAAAAATCTACAAGTCAAAATTAACATCTAGCAACATATCATGACTACTCAGAAGATATAAAATTTTGATAAAAATATCAAATATTCCCTTTAATGGTAAGTTATCATACAATTCAATCCTTTGATCATCCTTGCACCCTGAATATGTTCATGAGTATGAAATCATATCAAACTCAAACACATATTCATATTGATTCTCCATTAACCAATGATGACTCCAATAAAGAAGTATTAAAAACTCTTTCTAATCTCCTTTCTACTTTTAGCCAAAAGACTTTTCTTAAGTCATCTAGGATTGAGAATACACAAGATACAATCTCCTTTTACTAGGAGTGATCGATTCCATGTTGACCTACTCACAACCTCCATATACACTCCACCATATCCAGAATACCCTGTATATATCATAATGCTATGCTTAGGTATGAACCAAAATATGAGTTCATGTGCACAAGATTTAATGGTGGTCTCAAGTCTAAGGATCACTTGCAACTCCTACTTTGAGAACCATCTTTGACATGCAAGTAAGGCTTCCATAAGATGTTCTATTTCATCGAGTCAATTCAGTGGACTCATATTTTAAATGAGCACCCACATCCTTGTATTAGTATCCTACACAAGTTGCTAGTGAGATCTGCCATCCTCTCCATCGAGCATACATAGGATGTGCCAGTCTATCCGGAACATTGATCTCCGACTCAATGCTCCTACGACTAGGAATGTTTAAGATTAAAATTTTAGGATTTTAGGTCTCACTAGCATGACCCATTCATGTCTTCTAAAATCATTGCCCTAATCTTTAGGGTTCATCATAATCTTAGACATAATAAGATGTAGCTAATATGATGAATCAATACCTCAAATAATAAATATCATTTCATGAGTTGAAAAATTATAATGAAAAGTTTCATCGAATACACTTGCAATTGGCTTATAGGACACTCTTCTTTCAAGACTCTAGTGCATATTATGTACTTTAGTATAGGGTCTAAGAAAGGAAGAGGACTGAGGGAAGGTAAAATAGTTTTTTGAGTCGGTAATGGTGCAAAAGTTGCACTATGGCCGTGGGCACCTAACCTCGATGATTATCGTTTGAAATTTAGTTCTTTATCATTTACATGGTGATGCATTTGTGAACTTAATTGAGCAAATAGTGAATGCCATTGAGTCTGAGAGATCCAAAACTAAATAACCTGAAGTATACAGATGGTTCTTTTGGCTAGGTCATGTATCAGAAGAAACGATTTGCCGACTGAAGAAAAATGGGCCTTTGGGCTCATTGACTATTTAGTCATATCTAGTCTGTGAATCATCTCTTTGAGGATTAATGACCAAGCTGTCTTTGTGGGTTAAAGGGATAGGACCACTGAGATACTTATCCTAGTACACATACGATGTGCATGGCCCATTTAATGAGCCAGACTAGGAGGTTATCACTACTTCATCACCTTTATCGATGAACAGTCATGGCATAGGTATATGTATGTGAGATACAAATCTGAAGATTTTAAAAGGTTCAAAGAATTCAGATGAGAAGTAGAAAAACAAATTAAAAAAATCCTAAAGGTACTTCAATTAAATCAAAGATGCAATACCAAATAAGAAATTTATCAATTATCTAAAGAGAATGGTATATTTTCATGATGAAATTTTCCTCGTACACCTCAGCTCAATAGGATATCTGTGAGGAGCAATGGCACTATATGAGATATGGTCCGGTTCATCATGAATATCACTAATTTAACTATTATTTCTTTAAGAACAAGGTTTAATTTTTGAAATTTAAATTAGATTCCTTTTAAAGTTTGTTTCACCACACCATATGAGATATGATATAGTAGATAGGTTAGAGGATAGATCTGTAAGAGCTCGTTTATAGGGTATACCAAAAAGGTTTGGGATGTCACTTTTTCTTTCCACTGGTTCACAATGTGATTGTAAGCAATCATACTATTTTCTTGAAAATAGTGAGAGGATGAAATCAAAGAGAAAATCTCTAAAGAACAATGAGTCACAGGATCTATACAACCTATTTAAGATGAGCCAATATATGTAGTATCTCCTCTACCTTGTAGATCTAGCAGGATCTTCCATCCTTTAGAAAGGTACTTGGTATTCTTACAAAGGATTAAGAGAAAGTATTTCTCGAAAAAGATTGGGAACATAGAGATGATCCCAAAACCTACAACAATGTGGTATGAGGAATCATGTAGTTACATAAAGGTTAGTGGGAGGGTCTCATGCTGACATCGATTATGATATGGTTATGTATAGAATTTTCTTATCAAAGATCTAGGTCAAATATTTTGAAAATACAGGTCCATAGAGATAGATCCTAAAAGGATGTTTATTTTTCACAGATAAGAACATAAAAGAGATGCTGAAAGAGTTTAGTATTGAAACCTCCTAGAGGGATCCATTATCCTCTTGAGCATAGATATATGCCATGCTATATACTCAACTTGATATATCTTGCTGTGAAAGTCATCAGCAAATATTAGTCAAATCTAGGCTGGGAGCATTGGATTGTTGTGAAAAATATCTCTAAGTACTTGAAAAGCACTAAGGGGTTATTCCTCATCTTTGAAGAAGGGTTAGAGCTAAGAGTGGGAGGATATACTGATGTTGATGGTAGAATATCTACATCAGTATGTATTTTTGAGTTATATTGATTCGATATGTTGAAAGGGTTTCAGGTAATTGACTAATGAAAGCTGAATATGCTATAGATGTGCAGGATATATTCTGATTCTTAAACTAGTTGTGAAACTTGATGTCATACCATTGATGCTATGACATTGTACTGCAAAGATAATGGTCCATAGCCTTCGCTAAGGAGCTAAGATCTCACTAGAAGTCCATACACATACAGCAGGGATATATGCGATTACCTCAAGTAGAAATATATGGAGGTACAGAGAGTTGACTCCATATAGGATGTGGTGGGCCCGAGTCACTTAGCCAGTTAAATACCGAAGCCTATCTTCAAAAGATGGAGCTCAGGTATATGGTAGATTGGCTTTAGTGCATGTGAGAGTTTATTAGATGTGTGTCTTAGAAGTCAATCTTGGCTGACACATACCTTTCTCTAGAGTATATTTTGTACTTGACGGCAGTCTTTATAACCAATCATGTCATTTGTATTCATGATTTATCCTAAAAATTAATAAAAATAATTTTATATATTCTCAAAGTATTGAGAATTTGAGACATACATCATTAGTGGTTAATTTCTAAATGCTCCCGATCAAAGGATCGTCACAGAGGACAGTGATCAATCCATTCAAGATCGATTCATGGATCACCTCCCTTTAAGGCAGATGAGTCTCAAGTCTACAATGTAGAGACACTAGAGTGAGAGTACAGGTGGTTGTTAGAAAATAACTTACAATGAGCGTGACCAACATGAGAAACTACGTTGATGTCTACTCACTCATCAGTGATTTTCTTGTTGCCGTAGTAGTGTGACTGATCCTTTGATTTGTGGTGTGTTGGCTATTCACAGTGAGGCTATGTAGTTTGACTGGATATTCTCTTAGTCCCTAGCCATTCGGATTCTTACTATGTATGTTAGCTATTGTAGGTTTAGATTCGTTGTTTAGAGTAGGATGTACTTAGATAGAATCTATCGATCTTGGTAGAAAAGGAGAAGTCTTATATGATTCGCAAGACTGAGTTCAAAAAATCTTTAGCTAGAGTAAGAGTGAACACTAAAAATGAGCTTTTATGAAATTCACAGATGAACTCAAGTCGAGCCAATCTAGCATATGGCTGACGATGAGGTTTGTCGAGTTCTCCATGACCTCCATCTAGTCGGAACTCACGATAGAAGGATTGTATCACATGATAACTACACTTAAGGGTTCATCTTTTTTATTATACTGGATTGCCATTATATACTGCTAGGCATCACTGATAGATTGTGAGAACTCATTAGGATTATTTTCGGATCAACGATCCTTATTGAGGTGAGTTGGAATCATTCTAGCCCATCAAAAAGAGTTTCGATGATACTATGATGGAGATCACCATATATCTCACTATCAGATAGAATAGAATCTGAGGGATTATATACAAAAGGAGTATAACCTGATCAATGGCTTGGATTATATTCGAATTATCAATTGGATTGATAGTTTGAATTTTAGAAACTGCTAATTTGTAAGAATTATAGTTTTGGAAGCTGCTAATTATTAGCACAGAAACTTAATTATAAATATTATAATTTATTGGAACTGATTAAATTATAGATTAAATCTTAATTAATTTAAATTAGATTTAATTTAATTATATTTAATTTAATTTAATGCTAATTGGGTTCAATTATTCAAATCAAATTTGGATTTCAAGTTTGATTGGATCAGGCTTGACAGCTTTTCGAATTTGACTTGATTCGGATTCGATTTGAATCCAATTGAGATCAAATTTGAATTAGATGAATCATGACTCAGAATGCCTAGGTTTCTTAAGACTCTCTCTCTAATTTTCACATAGAGAAGGGGAGGGAGCACATGAAGACGTGCCCCCTTTGTTTTTGCACGCATGAAGGGGAGGGGGCGCCATCTATTGGCGCCCCACCTTATTTGGGATTCTCTATCTTGCTGATTTTTTTTCTATTTGAATTTAATTTAAAATAGGATCAAATCCTTATTATATATGGCATGAGAGTTATTTTTTTGTGCAAAAAAAATTGGGAAAAGGAGAGACGCACGTTCGCGTGCGTGAAAGAAATAGGGCGCCCCTCCTCCATGTGCATCTTTCCTTATTTCATTCTTTCTTTCTATTTGAATTTCATTCAAACTAAGAAGGAGATAATGTCTAAAAGGAAAGGTTTTTAAACTTTAATTTTGTTTGACAAATTTTTGGAAAGAGAAGGGACGTGTGCTATTTCAGATGGAAGTCTCCTTTCTTGTCGCACAACCTAATCTCAACGCATCTAATCCCTCCTTTTGGATTTGAACGCCTAAGATCAAATGAGATTTGATCTATTAGGGTATTAAGAAGTGGTTAGGCATGAGATTACAAAGGATTTGTGTGACAAAAAATAAAAGGGGTGTGAGGTTTTGTGTGAGAGAAGTGAACGGCTTCTTTAGGACACCAAAAACATCTCAATGCCCACTCTCCTTCCTTCCTAACATCTCCACGCCCAAGATCGAATATAGATCAGATTTAAAAGAGAAAAAGAGATAGAAGAAGAGAAAAAAAAAGTTCTTCTTTCTTTCTTGGTGATCTGGTTCAGATCTTGTTGGATCTGCGTGAAGGAGTTCGTGCAGCGATTTTCTTCTTCGAGATCTAAAAGAAGACATGCAGATCCAAGGCTGAGCGAGACTTGCAAAGTGCTAGTATATCGGTGATCTCAGTGGTCCAATCAAATATCTCCATATGGATATCAGTAGAGGTCAGGTGTGTGTGTGGCTACGATCGAAACTTCGGACATCCACAGGATCTGAAGGTGTGGAGATCTGATCTTCGATTTTATTTTGCTGACATTTGATTTTCTTTTCATATTTCAGATCAAGATAGCATGTTCATATCAAGATCCTCAATATGGTATTTAGATCAGATCTAATCCATATTTTTAATTAAAAATATTTTAATTTATTTACTTTCACTATATAAAATTTTAAAGAAATTTTAAACTACACATACGAAACCATAGCAATTTCTAATAGTCCATTACATTAAACCTAATCTAAATCTATTAGGATTTAGCTGGATGCCTAATTATGAGCCTAAGAGGATTGGATTAAGTCAATGAGTTGGCTAAATTATCTCCTCATTATCTCCTTATTTATTTCCCGATATTGTGTGTGGAATTAAGGGAAAAAAGAGATGGCACCATGCATCTCTTTTGGAAAGTCCAAGGGGTGCCAACCTTGGATTGGCATGAGGAAGAGAGAGGGACCCACCCCCTCTCTTGCATTGGTATGGAAGGAGAGAGAAAGAGGGGCTATGCCCCCTCTCTTATGCATGAAAAACCCTAAGGGGTGCCAAGTGTTGGTGCCCCATCTACCTGCCCTCTATTATTAGGGGTGCCCACTTAGTCTGCCTTATCTGACTGGGGCATCACACATGCTTGCCAAAAGAGGTTGAGATCCTATCAATTAAGTCTAATTTTAATAAAAAATAATTAGATTAAAAAGATAAAAATCTTTATGAGATAAGGACTAGCCTTTTTAAGTTAATTGATTCTTGATTTGGATCAAGGAAAGATCTATTTAAAGAGACAGTCTCTTAGAGTTTAGAAGTATAGAATTTTGTGAAATCAAAACTTTCCTCTCTCCTTCTCCATGCCACACCCTCTCTCCCTCTTCTTTTTCCCACACCCAAGGGTAGGGTGTCCATATTCCACACGCCAAGAAGAAGAAGGGTATCTTCTATAATAAGAAACAAGGAGAAGAAGGCTGTAGTTCAAATGTTGAAGTTGCAGTCAAGATCATTTGCTGATCAAGGTTCAAAGAGGCAAAGATTCTACTTGAAGAAGAAAGATCTAGGTCGAGAAGAAGGATTCAAAGTTGATCCCGATGGATATCTTTAGAGGCCGGACACATGTGCGGCTCAAGGACCTTCAAATCTGAGATCATCGGTAGTAGTGAATTTCTACCTGTGAAAAGATATTGAGATTTGATCTCATCCTTATTTTAATTTTCAAATTATATGTATATCTTTATTCTTGAGCTTGGGTTGGATTAGATGAGATCTAATGCATGTGGGGTTAAAAAATTTAATCTGATTATTTTTCTGCTATGATTGAAAAGATTTTTGAAATCTATGCATACATCCTTCCCGATTTTCTAACAGAGCATACATAAGATGTGCCAGTCCTTTTAGATTATTGATATCTGACTTAATGTTACCACGACTAGAAATATTTAAGATTAGGATTTTAGAATTTTAGGTCTCACGGGCATGATCCATTCATGTCCCTAAAACCATTACCCTAATCTTTGGATTTCATCATAATCTTAAATATAGTAAGATGTAGCTAAAATGATGAATCAAATACCTCATTTCATTATTAAATTAAAAAATATTATTACATGAGTTAAAAGTTTACAAAGAAAAATCTCATCACATCATACATGTGATTGGCTTGTAGGGTATTCTTCTTTCAATCTCTCACTTGCACTAAAGCCAATGGTCTTTGTATTTCAAACCCATACAATCAAGATAGTGATCAAATAGCTACTGTGGTATGGCCTTAGTGAATGAGTCTGGTATATTGTTCTTAGTGTCTACTCATTCAAGGATAACATCTTATCGCTCTATAATTTCTCGAATGAGATGGAAGCATTTGAGGATGTGCTTGGATCTTTTATGAGATCTAAGTTTCTTAGCTTGAATAACAGTCCCAGTGTTATCACAATAGAGTGGCACTGGTCCTTCAATCTCAGGAACGACTCTTAATTTTTTGATAAACTTCTTCATCCAAACAGCTTGCTTAGCAGCTTCACTAGCAGCGATGTACTCTGCCTCCATGGTTGAGTCAGCTATTATCGACTGCATGGAATTCTTCCAACTCACTGCTTCATCAGTTAGGATAAACACATATTCTGATATGAACTTGCTATCATTCAGATCAGATTAAAAACTAGAATATGTATATCTCTCAAATTTCAACTCTGATCCTCCTCCATATATTAAAAATATATCTTTAGTCCTCCTTAGATACTTAAGAATATTTTTTAGAGCTTTCCAACAATCCTTCCTTGGATTAGCTTGAAATCTGCTAGCTATGCCTAAAGTATAAGCTACATTAGGCCTGGTACATAGCATTGCATACATTATTGATCCCACAGTCGAAGCATAAGGGATTTTACTCATTCTTTTTCTCTTCTCTGATATTTTAGGACATATTTTCATGAAGAGACGTATGCCATGACTTATAGGTAGGTAACCTCTTTTACTTGCCTCTATATTAAACCTTTTCAACATGAGATCTATGTACCGAGACTGGAACAAGCCTAGCATCCTCTTAGATCTATTTCTATAGATTTTTATACCTAGTATATAGGATGCTTCACTTAAATCTTTTATGAAAAGCTTATTCGATAGCCAAGTCTTGACTGATTGCATTATTGAGATATCATTCTCAATGAGCAGTATGTCATCGACATACAGAATCAAGAAGACAATAGCACTCCCATTTATCTTTATATACATATATGGTTCATCCTCATTTTTGACAAAATCAAACTCTTTGACTATCATATCAAATCGGATGTTCCAGCTCCTTAAAATCTACTTCAATCCATAGATAGATTTTTTTAGCTTACATACTTGATTTACCCTTCCACTTGAGATAAATCCCTCTAACTGAGTCATATAGACTTCTTCCTCAAGATTACCATTAAAAAAAATGATCTTGACATCCATCTGCCAAATCTCATAGTCGTAGTATGCTACTATAACAAGTAAAATTCGGATGGACTTGAGCATAGCCACCGGTGAGAAGATTTTATCATGAAGTTGATGTATCGTTGTATTTCAATTTAGTAAAATCTTGATCAGGATAATTTATGAGATAGATTTAAAAGATTGAAATATAATGCGAATGAAGCAATCTCGATTAACAGTTAACTAGAGATCATTATAGAGCATTCAGGGACAAAAGGATGAATTATGCGGCAACCATGTGCATGAGTTCTAAAATATTCTTTTGCGATAATTCGATCTATCTGGACATCGAAAATCTTTGCTAGATGGCATCTCGATTAGTACAGAAATTGATTCCTGTACTACCAGTTTAGTGTTTGAACCTATAGAGTCATGCACACAAGTTAGACAAAGAAGGAAGAAATTTACCTATATTTATATATTCAATTTGGAAGTACTTGACTTGATTAAATATATAAGCTAACTTGATTGAGAATTAAGTTATGGGTCAAATGAGATTGAAGAGTTGACTATGTCGAGCTAGCACTACACATGAGGTTCAGATTTGATTCTGGAGATGAACAGTTTTTGATCTATGATCCATGGAGCATATGAAAGATTGAATTTAAGTGTTGATTAATTTTAGATTAGATCTAAATTAATTAATCTTAATTGAGTTCAAAATTCAAGTTATACTTGGTATAAAAGTCCTAAAGAATTTGGGATTAATAGTCTTTCAAAATTATTTCGAACCAGCTTCGAATTGGATTCGAATCAGACCCATTTTTGATGAGATATGAGTATTCTCACTTGCACTAGAATTTTGCTCTCATGTGAGATGACCAACACCAGATTTGATGTTGGTTTGGGGCATCTCAAGTGGATATGGGAGTGGGAGAAAAGTGGATGCCATAAGTGATGGTAATTCTATCTCATGTAGGAATCCTTCCTTCATGAGTATTGGATTGATTCAAATCATATTTAAGTTAGGAGTCCTACTCTCATTGGATCATGAGAATCATCTATAAATAGAGAGGGTCTCTACCTATGGATGCATAGAAAATAAATCAGGTTGAGAGAAAGAGAAAGAAAGAGAGAGACATATGAAGAAAGAGGTCTTTCATCTTCTCCTATATCTCTCCCTTTGTTGCCGCCTCCTCTCCTTGAGCGAAGATCCTTCTAAGGCATCCCATCTACTGGTGTGAGGTGTCACACTAGCATATCTCCTCCCTTTTTTGGTTGGCTTTTTAAGACAATTGGATTGGAGTTCATCATGCTTTCCTACGGCATCTGACATGCATGCGAAGTAGAGGGTCTGCACATCCAGACCTCTACGAAGGTTTATATCAGATAATTTGAGATTTGATGTCTGGTTCCATTGCAAATCAGATAAAAATTTGATCCTTAATCATGTTGATGAATAGAAAAACTTTTAGATGCAACCTGAGCATTTCGACGAGAAATAGTTTCTTTTCCTTCACTAAGTGGGTGTGGGAGTGGGTGCAAAGTGGATATCATAAGTGATGGCAATTCTATCTCATGTATAATCCTTCTTTCATGAGTATTAGACTAATTCAAATCAGATTTAAGTTAGGAGTCCTACTCTCATTGGGTCATGAGAATCATCTAAAAATAGAGAGGGTCTCTACTTGTGGATTCTTAGAAAATAAATCAGATTGAGAGAAGAGAGAAAGAGAGAGAGGTGTGTGAAGAGAGAGGTCCTTCATCTTCTCCTACATCTCTCCCTTTGTTGCCACCTCCTCTCCTTGGGCGTGAATCCTTCTTGGGCATCCCATCTGCTGGTGCGAGGTGTCACACTAGCACATCTTCTTCCTCATTTAGTGGGCTATCAAACGTAATTAGATTGGAGTTCATCCTGCTTTCCTGCGGCATCTGACGTGCATGCGAAGTAGAGGGTCTCACATCCAGGCCTTCATGAAGGTTTATATCAGATAATTTGAGATTTGATCTCTAGTTTCACTATAAATCAGGTAAGAATTTGATTCTTAATCATGTTGATGAATAGAAAAATTTTTAGATGCAACCTGGGCTTTTCGAGAAGAAACAGTTTCTTTCCTTTCAGTTGGTATCAGAGCAGGCCTGAAATATATACATGCATGATAGAATTTTTTGAGAATAATTACATCAAATATAATTGAAATTTTTTGTGATATATTAAATTTGATTTAATCTATTTAAATAAAATTTTTGATCTAATTTTGATTGGATTAGAGGTACCTAATCAATAGTTGATTGAGGTTGTTATAAGTCTGTTATAACAGAATTTTGCTGTTGCTGAATTTTTGATAAAATAATAATATAAATTAAAATTTATTTTAAATTAATTTTAATAGATTTTTAATATTATTGTTTCTCTTATAAAGTGAGCTTTATTTTAGATCTAAATTAAATCCATTTCGATAAATATTTAGATCTGAATTCTATCAAAATTCAGCACTGTGCAAAAATAGATTTTATTAGAAATTTATTTCTTATGCATTCATATTTGCATCTAATTAATTTTTTATATGATATCAAATCTGAAATTGATGTTTTATTTATGATGTGTATGATACATTAAGTCTAATTAGATTAGATGAAGAACATAGTTGATAAGATCAAAGATATATTCATGATATAAAATAATTTTATCAATAATTATATATTGATGTAATTATATATAAAATTAGATTTCAGATCTTAGTAGCCTATTACTCAGATTGATGAGATCATCAGACCGTCCGGTCATAGGAGATTGAGGAGATTAATCTCTTTTTTGCCTATTCGATAGGTTCTCTTATGACGTATAGGGGTGTCATTGTGATCCAGTTTCATGAAGAAGAAAAGTGAATAGATTTTTATATATTATTTTGATCATAAATATGTTTAGATTTGATCTAAAGTGATTTATGATTCATTACAATAAGATAAAATTCAGATATAGAATTATTTTAGATCGAAATTACATATTACATTGATGTAATTGGTATTGATTTAAAGGTTGTCATGATACATGAGATATATGTATGAAGTTTAGATCATACCTATGTATATTTAATTATTAAGTATATTATAAAAATTTATTTTTATATGTTGAAATATATAGTATGCTTCACCTAAAATCTTTGTAGAATAGTTCTACAGACTGAAACACATATTTCACATATTTAATTATGAATTAAGTTTTAAATGATCTAGATTTGAGAGTTGAAGATCATTAAGGTACCACATAAAATGATGGATAAAGGGTTAGCATGAATCAGGTCCTTCTAATAGGTTAGACCTAGGGTTAGAATCATATATAGATCAAATAGAGAAATTGATTAAATCTAATCAAGTGTTAAATTAGATCAAGTCAGTATTTCTCAAAATCAATCTCAATAGTTGTAGTTTGATCAAGTCCATATGTTTGACCCTAATAAATGGACCATGATTATGGCTCTGTGGTTGAGCCTGAATCTTCTGGTGAACCCAATTGAAACTAATTAACCAGTTGGTATCTAAGGTAATTTTGGCAGATTCGATCAAGTAGTTTTTTAATTGGGAGCTATTCACCTAGATGCGTCTACGGTGAATTAAGGACAAATCTCTCCCATTGATTCACTTACCTGACCAACATGGTAGATTATATTTTGATTAGGCCACAAGTCGATTTGTGCAGACCTATGCCATTAAGGTGAATCAGTGTGACTGATTTAGGTATCTTTAGACCAGCTTGTGTCTAATTCTTTACATAACTTGATGAAGTCAGTGGGAGGATTTGCAGCTTACAGGTCGACTTCTTCTCTTATTCTTAGATCAATGAAATCAAATCCTCTAAATTATTAAGTCCATAAAGTGATAAAGTTATGAGATAACTTGATCATTCCCTCCCATTAAGGTGCGTGATAATGAGTTCGATATTCTAAATAGGCATTGGAGGTGCCACACGCCTTGCACACAATGACCTACACTTGATATTGCTATCATCCTAGTAATAACATATCGTTTGATCATGAACCAATTTAAAGATTACGTGATAAATCTTCCTTTATTGATCAAAGTAATCCTAAGGACTTCATCACAACATATGAGTTCATTAGAAGATGTAACCTTGTGATGAATAAGGCCAAATAACTTTTATTATTTATCAATTCGTATACAATTATAATTAGCATAATTATCAAATGATTAGCTTTAGGATATAATTCTCCACAACTTTTTGGGAAAGAAGTTTCTTAGTGAAGGAATAAGTACCTCTAAAATCGAGCTTGATGAAGTTTGATAAGTAAAAGAATCAACATCAGTGACTGAATTTGAATCGGATTTGATAAAATCAAATCTGGAGCCCAATATACAAACATCCTTAAGGTGATCCGGTAGAGTACTGCATCAGTCGGACAGATACTTAGATTTTTTAGTCCGAGATGGAGATCCTGTTGAGCTCGATGAGAACAGTGAGGATCCAATGACCTACATGGATGCAATACAGAGGTCTAATTTTGAGAAATGGCTTGAAGCCATGAAATCCAAAATGGAGTCCATGAAGATCAACGATGTATGGACATTAGTTGATCCATCTGAAGAGATAAAACCCATAGGGTGTAAGTTGGTCTTCAAAAGGAAGAGGAGTGCAGACAGAAAGGTGGAGACCTATAAAGTTTATTTGGTTGCCAAAGGTTACCATCAGCATTATGGTATTGACTATGATGAAATATTTTCTCCTGTGGCAATACTCAAATTCATTCAGATTATGCTTGCGATAGCGGCACACATGGACTATGAACTCTGACAAATAGATGTGAAGATAGTTTTCCTAAACAGAGAGTTGAATGAAGAGATATATATAATACAACCTGAAGGATTTACGTCTACAGACAGTCCAAGGTGTGCAAGCTTCAGAGATCCATTTATTGATTGAAGCAAGCATCTCGGAGTTGGAACATATATTTTGATAAGGTGATCAGAATGTATGATTTTGTTAGGAATGGAGAGGAACCTTTAATATATAAGTGGGCTAATGGTTCAGTAATTATATTTTTTATTTTGTATGTAGATGATATTATGTTAATCGAAAATGATGTCTCTGTATTATAGGGAATAAAAGTATGGCTGTCGTCACAATTCTCTATGAAGAATCTGAGAGAAGCAGCCTGCATCTTAGGGATGAAGATCTATAGAAATAGATCTAAGAGGCTGCTAAAGCTCTCCCAATCTACATACATAGATACCATGTTGAAATAGTTCAACATGGAGAATTTCAAGAAAGGCTAATTTTCGATAGGTCATAGAATTTCTCTCTCGAAGAAGGATTGTCTGACAACCCCTCAAGAGAGAGAGCGTATGAGTAAAATTCTATATGCTTCAGTAATGAATTCTATAATATACGCCATGAATGTACAAGACCAGACATAATATACTCACTAGGAGTAGTGAGTAGATACCAATCTGATCCAGGAGAGAACCATTGGAAGGTCATAAAGACCATTCTTAAGTATTTAAGAAATACTAAGGATTAGTGGCTTATGTATGGTGAAGCTAACTTGAAACTAGTGGGGTTCACCGACTCTAGCTTTCAGTAAGACAATGACGATAGCAAGAGTATGTCGGGCTATATTTTTACCATGAACGATGGAGTAATCTGTTGGAAAAGTTTCAAGCAACACATCGTGATCGACTCTATTTGTGAGATAGAGTATATCGTGGCATCTGATGCTATGAAGAAAGCTGTGTGGTTGCAAAAGTTCATCAACGAGCTCTAAGTGGCACCCTCCATCAATGGCCCCATTCTATTATACTGCGACAGCACTAGAGCCATTGCTCAAGCCAAGGAGCTGAAGTCCCATTAGCGCATCAAACATATTCTGCGCCACTACCACCTTATCCGGAAGATCATGGATCGAGATGACGCCGACCTTCAGAAGATCGATGGAAAGGAGAACCTAGCGACCCATTTACTAAAGCTCTTAGAATCAAAGATTTTGATGATCATAAGTTGAAGATGGATATTCGATACTATATCGATTGGCTTTAATCCAAGTGCTAAGTGAGAGTTGTTGAGAAATATGTCTCAAAGTCAATCGTCCATCTGTTGATAATTATACTCATAATTGTATATGAATAAATAAAAGTTATTTAATTTTTTTATCACATTTTGTCCATCTTATTTGAACTCCTATGATTGTGATGAAGTCTTTAGGACTATAATTAATCGACAAAGGAAGATTTATCATTTAGTCCTTAAAAGTGTTTGCGATCAAATGATATGCTGTTAATAGGACGATAGTAATATCGAGTATAAGTCATTGTGTGCCATATGAGTTGGTTGTTCTCTTAACCAAGGAGTGTGGAGATACTGGTATGGCATGTAGATGAAATGTAGGAGTACATTCACATCGAATGTGACTATTTGCTGAGCACTCTGTTGTCAAGAATAGCTCGTGAAGGGTATGGATATAAGTGTCTCTCCGATCTGAGATCACCATGGTGACTTATAAGCAACTCACTGTACTTTAGTATCAAATAAAATTTGAGTTTCTAATTCAGTGATGGAAAGATATTGGGTCCAGTCAAGTACTTATCAAATCGGTATGTAAGTCAAGATGGAATTGACCCCTCTGAATTAATAGGAGATATGCATCAATGTATTTCAATTTAGTAAAACCTTAGTCAGAGTAATCCATATGATGGATTTGAATGATTAAAATATAATGTGATCGACTATATTAGGGTTGACAATCAAATCCTAGGTCACCTTAAGCATTAAGGTCAGAGGGATGAATTATATGGTAACCATATGCTAGTAGATTTTAGATGTTGGTCTGCAATCTTTCAGTCTATCCGGATGTTGGGTCTCATTGCTAGATGGTTACATCGATTAGTATAAGAAGTTGTTTCTATGCTACCTGTTTAGGTTCGAATCTATGAGGTCATATACATTAGAAGATTCGAACAGATCTGATGGCTAAAGAGTCTAATTGGATTGTGACTCTGGTAAGGAGTCCCCTTGGGACTGGGACTCTAGAGGAGAGTCCCACTGAACTAGGATCTACTATTAATGGAGAATTAATTAGTAATTGATTATAAATTGATTCAATTTGATTGAGTAAAAAGCTTTGGATCAAGTATAATTGAATTGGATTCAGTTCAACTTAGATTGGATTTGATATGATCAAGCTTGATTGCAAGAGAAATTTGATCCTGATTTGATCAAGACTTGAACTCAGCTAATTTCTAATTGAGTTAGAAATTTATTAAGATGATTGAGATTCTAATTGGATTAGGTTCCTTTCTAATATTGGGTTCAAATCAGATTTGATTTGGTTTAGAATTAATTTAGAAATAAAGAGTCCCAGTCGGCAGAAACTCTATCCTTAACTCTTGCACCACCCTAGACCCATGCCTTTTTATTATCAATGCCAAAATAGTTTTGGCATGAGATTTTTGGTATGAAGAATGTGTGCCCAATAAGGGTGGGCAGCATAGCATGATGAGTCATAATCTTATCTCCTACCTAATTCGAATGTGATCTGAATTAGAGATAAGGAGATAAGAAGGAAAAAAATTTTTAAGCATGGAAAGAAGGGAGGTGCCAATTAATTTTCTCTTTAAATTCTTTGGAGAGTTTTTGGATGTGAGAGATATCAGATCTCCTCCACACACCAACTACCAATTTCTAAAAATTTTGGGATGCCCAAAATTGTGCTTGGTGTGGAGGTATTGGTGCCCCATCCCTTGGACCAAAACCCTAGCCATTGTCTATATAAATGGGCCTCCAATAGTGGATGCCCCATATGAGATCCTTTGCTAGATTAATTTTTCTCCAGAGCTCCTCCTTCTCTCCTCTTCCTTGTCTAGATTTTTTCAACCTTTGGAGCATCTAAGGTCCTTGAAGATAAAGAAAAAAATCAACCTCCAAGATCCTTGCAAGCTAGTACTTCCAAAGAGCCTGATCTGCATTGATCTTCATGTGGACATTCTGTAGAGGTCGGACAACTTTGTGTGGCTGTGAGCAACCTGAAGGAGAATCCATCTAAGTGTTGGACTAGTAGAGATCTAGAGTTTTAGTTTGGTAATGGTTTCTGAACTTTCTTGATCATTTTTGTTAGATCTAATGGTTAGATCTAGAATTGCAGCATCAATCAGATCGATGCAAATTTTATTTTTAGATCTCATGTGCATATTAAATCATATTATTTATCTTGGCATGATAGTCTAGATTAGTTCTTATATATATAATTTAGATTAAATTATTTAATCTTATTGTTCTGTCGCATAAAAATTTTGAAATTGCATGCATAGTACTGTCAATATTTCTTTCATATACAAAATCATCTTTGTTAATTTTTAAAATAAATCATGGATACATATGACATGATTGGTTATAAAGATTATCCATCAAGTACAAAATATACCCTAGAGAAAGGTATGTGTCAGTCAAAATTGGCTTCTAGGGCACACATCTAACAAAGACGACGATGATGAGGGTGGGGCATCTTCATTGGATGAGGATGAACTTGACCTGACTGAGGGAGAACCCAACCCATCCGAGGTCCCAGTTCCTACCCCAATCGAGGATGCCATAGCTGATCCTACCGAGGAGACTGTTATGCGTGTGCCCAAGGACTAGTTTTCTTCAATACTTTTTGTACTTCTTGTCCACAAACTTTTTGTAATGAACTTCTGATGGAAATGGATTTCCTTGTTACCTTTTGATGTTTGTGTTTAATGGTTCTATCTTAGTTGTAACATTGTTGATTGCTTACAAGTCAAGGGTCCTTGGCCCGAGCCATATTCTGTGATCTCGATATTTGGGATTGGTCTAGAGTTTCCTTGTTACCTTTTACCTCTTTTAATGAAATGGTTTTATCTTTTGATGTTCATGTTGAATGGCTTTATCTTGGTTGTAATGTTGTTGATTGCTTGCAAGTCAGGGGTCCTTGGCTCTAGCCACATTCGTGATCTCGACATTCAAGATTGGTCTGGAGTCATGTTACTAGTGATCGGTCCGAAGTTGCTTGATGAAGTTATTTTTGTTAAGTCATTGTCATCTCCTTAACCCAATCACTAGGGAGGTGTTTGGGAGGATCCCGATGAGATGCTATTCAAAGTTGATTCGGAGTTGATTCATGGCAATTTTCATCAAGTCATTATCATCAGCCTTTACTCGACTCATCTGATGATGAAGAGTGTAAGATGAACATACAGGATCCCTAGAGGGTTAACCCCTTGGTGTAATTGTTGACCTCCACTTGACTCATTTGAGCATGGAGTGTGCAAGATGGCCATGCAAGTCCCTAGAGGGTTAGCCCCTTAATGTTGTCATTGTTGGTTGATTCTGATGACACCGTTTGTAGTTAGCTAATGCCAATAATAGTCGAACATTTTCATTTGAATAAAAGGTCTGCATTGAAGCTCAAGGAAGAAGTTTTTATTGATATGAACATACAACTTACTGATAGTATATTTTCAAATTCTTAGTATTCCATGTCCAAGAAATGGGGCCTCCATCAAGACTTTCAATCATATATGTTTTGGGCTTGATGACTTTAATGATCCTATAAGGGCCCTCCTAATTCAGAGCTAGCTTGCCCTACTTTATAGGCCTTGACACTTCAGTTCGATGGAGGATGAGGTCTCTGAACTAAAATATTTTTGTCCAAGCCCTTGCATTATAGTAACGGGCCACTCATTGTTAGTATGACGCCATTTGGATCCGAGCTCACTCCCTAGTTTTTTTGAGTAGGTCCATGTTTGTTCGGGGTCATCCCAGGTTCTCTTGTTCATCATAGTTCTCCATCCTGGTTGTTGGTATTTTGATCTCAACCAAAATGACCACTTCAACACCGAAGGTGAGGTTGAATGGGGTATCTTCAGTAGGGGTTTGACAAGTCATTTGATAAGCCCGGAGCATGTTGTAGAGTTTCTCGACCTGGAGCTCTTTGACTTGGTCGAGACTCGACTTTAATCCTTATAGGATCATTCGATTCATCACCTTAGCTTTCTCATTTGACTGAGGATGACCAACCAAGGTGAGCCTATGGTCAATATGCAGCTCAGAACATAATTCTTTAAACTTCTGATTATTGAACTGTTGCCCATTATCTATAATGATAGTTCATGATAGTCCAAACCATGAGATAATGGATTTTCAGATGAAGTCTTGAGTCTTCTTCTCAATGATTTAAGCTTGAGGCTCAGCTTCCATTCTTTTGGTAAAATAGTTGACCATAATGATCAGGACTTGCTTCGGTTAGTCGTTATTAAGAATGGTCCGAGGATGTCGGTTCCCCATATGGCAAAGGAACAAGGGACATAATTGGGATAAGCTCGGTCATCGCTCTTCATTGAATATTGGCATATTTCTGGTACTACTCATACTTGCTGATAAAATTAGCTGCATCTTGTTGTAGAGTAGGTCAGTAGTATCCTTGTCGAATCACCTTATAAGCTAGCAACATGCCCCCAAATGATTTTGGTAGATTTTTTCATAAATCTCTCGGAGTACAAAATCTACATTGCTCAGTCACAAACATCGAAGTAGAGGCAATGAGAATGACTTTTTGTAAAGTCTCCCTTCCAAGTAGACATATTAGGAGCTTGGTGCTTAATGCTCCAAGCATCAACAAGACCAGTTGGCAAGACACCATCGAGGAGATGGCTAATCAGAGGGTCCATCCAGCTTATCTATAGGATAGCTGGTTTTTCTTTGATGCTCGATTTTTGCAAGTGCTCATTGAAGACTCGTTTATTGAGGTCGGGACATCTGAGGTTGCAAGATGAGACAAAGTGTCTGCTCTGACGTTTCTCAATCTTGGTATCTATACCTTTAAGTTTTGGAAAGCTTTTAAGAGTTCTTTGAGCTTCCACAAATACTAAACCATCTTAGATCCTTAGGCCTTGTATTTTTCTCAGATTTGATCGACGATGAGTTGTGAATCAGTAAAGACACTTAGATCTTTTATTTCGAGTTCTTTGGCAATACCCAGGCTAGCAAGTAGTGCTTCATATTCATCCTCATTGTTGGAGGTGTTGAAGTCAAACTAGAATGAATATTCCATCATAGCTCTTTCTTGGCTTGCAAGGATCAGTTCGGACCTACACCCTTGGGAATTTGAGGCTCTGTCCACCTAAAGGACCCAACATTGTACTTTCATTTCTTTGGATGGATCCAATGTTGATTCCTCATTAGGTATAGTATATTCAACAAGAAAATCAATCAGAACTTGAGCCTTCATTGCTAGTCGGGGATGGTAGTGGACATCATATTTTTTATCTCAATTGCCCATTTTGCCCTCCATCCCAAGGTGTCGGGTCTCTAAAGAATGGCCTTCAAGGGTTAGTCAGTTAAGACAATTATCAAATGGGCTCAAAAATATGGTTGGAGTCATCATGCGGTGGAAATCAGTGCATAAATCATCTTCTCGATCTTTGAGTATCTTGTTTTTGCATCCTAAAAGTGCTTGCTAGCGTAATAAATAGGCCTTTGGTTCTGTACATCTTCTCGGACCAACACGGAGCTTACAGCAAGAGGTGAGATTGATAAGTATAAGTACAAATCCTTATTTATCTCTGATTTGGAGAGCAATGGGGGTGATCTATGGTATCACTTGAGCTCTTCAAATACAATTCAGCATTCCTCCAGCCATACAAAACTCTTCATCTACCTAAGAATCTTGAAGAATGAGAGGTATTTTTTGACTAACCTCGAGATGAATCGACTAAGAGTGGCCATGCATCTTGTTAGCTGCTGCACATCTCTCCTCACCCTTGGGTGCTTCATTTTTAGCAATGCTCGAATCTTCTTTAGGTTCACCTCAATCCCTTGCTGTGTCACCATGAACCCTAGAAACTTTCTCAAAGGTCCCATTGAAAGTGCATTTGTTGAGGTTGAGTTCCATTTGGTTTTGCTCGAGCTCGGCAAATGCGTCCTCCAAGTCCACAACATGCTGATCAGTTTCAACACTCTTGACTATCATGTTGTCGACATAAACCTCTATGTTATATCCGATCTAATGTTTGAACACTTGATTGATAAGTTGCTGATTTGTAGCTCCTGTATTTTTCAATCCAAAAGGCATCATTTTGTAACAACACAGGTCTTCATCAATTATGAATGCCGTCTTTTCCTCATCTTCATAGACCACCTAAATCTGATTGTAGCTAGAGAAGGCATCCATGAAGCTCAAGAGTTGATGTCCCAAGGTGGTGTCCATAAGTTGATCAATCCATGGAAGGAAAAAGTTATTCTTCAAAGAAGTTTTATTAAGGTTGGTATAGTCCATACAAATTCATCATTTGCCATTTGCCTTCATTATCAAGATGACATTGGCGATCCACTTAGGATAACAAGCCTCTTGGATGAATCCTGCTGTTAGGAGCTTGTCGACCTTCTCCTCAATTACCCACTGTCACTTTGGGGAGAAGCTCCTCCTTTGCTTTCAGATAGGGCAGTGGTTTGGGGCCACATTCAACCTTTGAATAATGACATCAAAAGTAATACCTTATATGTCTGATGCCAACCAAGCGAAGACATCTTGATGGGCACGTAGCAGTGCCATTAGCCGATCTCTGAGATCCTGGGAAAACTAAACTTTGGGCTGAATGGTCTTGCTTGAATAATCACCAAGTGGAACTGCAACAAGTCGCTCGACTGGTGCACCTCAGGCTTCCTTTGGTTCCTTGTGGTCTTCAATTAGTAGAGCTTCGACTAGATGTTTCCCTTTTATTGTCGCCAGAAAGCATTGACGAGCCAGCACTTGATCTCCACGTATCTCATTGCCCCCATTTCTGATCGAAAACTTCACAAGTAGGTGGTATGTGGAGATGATTGCCTGTAAGGCATTCAATCCGGATCACCCAACGATTGCATTGTAAGCAGAGGAGACCCGAACAACTAGGAAGGTTAGCTGCATAGTCCTACTCCGAGACTCTTACCCAATAGTTACTAGAAGGGTTATCTCGCCTTCCATGGTTATAGAATCTTTAGAGAATCTGACTAGAAAAGTGTTGATTTTTCTTAGTTGGTTAGTAGATAATTTTATTCTTTAGAAAGCATTATAAAATAAGACATTAGCTGAACTTCTATTATCAACTAAATTTTTTTTTATATTATAGTTCTCTCTCATCATTGACACAATGATAGCATCATCATGAGAGGTTTGCAGTCCTCAGAGGTCATAATCTTTTCACCTATATGTCTTTTCAGCCCTTCAGCCTGGCCCTCTACTCCCTACCATCGATAAGGATAAAAATCATGTTGCGACACTAGCCATGGGTTGGTTGCTATTGTTCTCCTCATTGAGCTAGTGTTGCTACAACTCTTTGGGTGCTCAGTTCTATTGCTTCAAACATACTTGCCAAGGTAACCTCTTTAGATCAGGATCTCGATATCATCTTTGAGCTTGAGGCATTCCTTGGTATCGCATCCATGGTCATGATGTTGAAAATAATATCCTAAAGTCAATCATCTAGGTTGTGGATAATTATGCTCCATATATATATATGAATTATAAAATAATAAATATTATCTAACAAATTCATTATAAAAAATATATCTTCCTAAATAGAACTCATATATTATGATAAAATCCTTAGAGCTACTTCCAAAATGTTAAAGAAAGATTTATCGTGTGGTTCTTAAATCCTACTCATGATCAAATGATACAATTATTACAAAGATGATAATTGTATCGAGTGTAGATCATTTTATGCTATATTAGTTGATTGTCCTCCTAACCAAGATGTATGGTGACATAGGTATGGCATATGGGTGATATGTAGGAGTATATTTCACTGAGCGTGACCATCATTGGAGTACTCTGCTATCAAGGATTGCTCTGATGAGATATAGCTATAAGTGTCTCTCTGATCTGAGATTGCCTCGATGACTTACAAGCAACTCACTATGCTTTGGTGCTAAACTATTTAAATTTTTTATTCGATGATAGAAAATTTTTGGGTACAGTCAAATACTTTTGAAGTCTGAGTGCAAGTCAAGATGGGATTGACCGCTCTAAGTAAAATTGAAGATGAAGCATCATTATGTTTTAATTCAGTAAAACTCTAGCCAGAGTAGTCCTTGTGAGGGGTCATCAAATTTTTGACGTTGAGACATAATGTGGACCACTCATCTAGTGTTGATAGTTTATGAAGGAAAAACCATCTTTTTCCTGTGTAGGATCTTCTAGATTTCATCAAATCTGGGGCGAAATAAATTTTATTTATTTATTTTTTATCCTATGATATTTTAGATCTAATATCTATTAGATCTAATTTTATTATCTGATATTTAAAATTTAAAATTAAATCTAAAAATATGAGAAATATAAACATACCTTAAGGGTAATCTAATTACCCTGTAGATGATCGCAGCACTGCTTGAGATTCT
Organism: Elaeis guineensis; assembly: GCF_000442705.2. NCBI lineage: Eukaryota > Viridiplantae > Streptophyta > Magnoliopsida > Arecales > Arecaceae > Elaeis > Elaeis guineensis. Next base: position 42,016,332 of record NC_025995.2, on the reverse strand, counting down.
GATGTAGGAACGTAAGCGCTTGGCCTCTACCAGTATCTACTCAGGTAGGACCTAGAACATCTTCTCCTCATAATTTTATGCTCCAAAAATTAGATCAATATCTGATTTGAAAGTACTTCAGAACTCCTTCTGAAGTTGGAGCAGCAGCCTGTCGAAGATGTCCTGCAGCCTTTTGTTCCAGGCATCACCACATCTTGTATCTTTGCCAGATGAACGTCCAACTTCTTGGATGTGAAGAAGAGAGAAAGGATAGTACGGAGTACATAGAGAAGAGGGGAGGAGGCAGCAGCTAATAGGTTTTTGCATAAAAATAAGTTCTATCTCGAAACCCTAGGTGCAGCAGGGTTTATATAGATCCTGTATTCTGCGCAGTGCCACATCATTCGACCAATCAAAAAATTCTAATAAATTCTGAAAAAAAATTGATTGGTGGAGTGATGTCATCTAATCACATCAGATAAGAATCCCCATGCTCTCTCCAATGTTGGCACCAACATTGGATAAGCACAAATAAGGTGGCGCCAAAGAGTCCAAGTTTATCAAGACTCTTTGGTTCTTATCCATTTGGGGCACCCACTTAAATCCAATTGAGCTCACACAATAATCTGATTATGGCACCCAATTTAAAGTGGTATGGATATGTGGACACTCCACAAAAGTTCTCCAATGAATCCTCTTCAGTTTAAGACCCATATGTCAACTTTTGATAGATGTCCTAAAATGAAATTGGCAGGTGCTAGAAATTAGTAGGTGTTATCTTAAATTTATCTTATGAATTAAGACAAGCTTTTTCTGAGCTGGACAAGCTTCAATTAGACTGAGAGAAACCTTCTCAAGATTCTCTGGATGAGTCAGATCATATTTGGCTCAGTAGAGACAGAAAAGATTACACGAGGAGAAAGTTAGGCTCAATCGAGTGCTAGCACGATTTCCTTGAACCTAATTGGATCTTATCCAAATTAATTGGGGTAGCCTAATTGATAACATCCAGACCCTAACTCTTGTTTGTGTGACCTAGTTAGGTTCAATTCTGTATGGTAATGAGACATGTCATGATCTCTGCTGGGAATAGTATCCCAAAGCCAATCGTCAGCCTGTTGACGGTTGTGCTCATTTTTATATTTGTACATGAATTATGAATTAATAAAAATTATTTTGATAGTTTTTATCACAAAATATTTTATCTTCTAATGAACTCCTATGTTGTGGTGAAGTCCTTAGGACTATTTAGACTCGATAAAAAAGGATTTATCATTTAGTCCTTAAATCTGTTCGCAACCAAATGATACGTTGTTACCAAGGACGACAATATTTATCAAGCATAGGTCGTTGTGTGCCATATAGGTTGGTTATCCTCTTAACCAATGAGTGTGGAGACACTGGTATGGCATACAGGTGAGATGTAAGGGTACATCTGCACTGAACGTGACTGACTCCGGAGCTATTTCTGCTGTCAAGATTGCTCCGATGGAATATGGGTATAAATATCCCTCCGACCTGAGACCGCCATGGTGACTTGCAAGCAACTCACTATACTTAGGCACTGGACTATCTGAATTTTTAATTCAGTGACGGAAGGTTGCTAGGTGTAGTCAAGTACTTGACTTGTTAGTGCGTGTATCAAGATGGGATTGACTACTCCAGTTTAGGAGCTGTGTATAGTCATATTTCAATTTAGCAAAACCTTGACCAAGATAGTCCTTGTGAGGAGTCACAGGACTGTTTGAGTTGAGCATGATTCGGATGATCTGATCAGGGTTGACAGTTTAACCCTGAGTTATCCTAAACACAGGGGTCAAAAGGATGAATTATACAGTAACTATATTCATGTAGGTTCTGAGTGTTATGATTGCGACTCTCTGACCTATCCAGACATCGGGTACCATTGCTAGATGGTCACTTCGATTAGTACAGGAATTGGTTCCTGTGCTACCGGCTTAGGTTTGAACCTGCGGGGTCACACACATTAGAGGTTCCTATCTGATTTGATGGCTGATGTAGAATCCTACATGTTTGGAACTCAATGATCGAGAATCAGGATTCTCTGATCATGAGTTCCACACATTATGGGTACCGGGGTCAAGAGTCCCACTGGTTGGGATTTTTCGATCAAAGTTACATATCGATGAATTCTGATACCTGATTGCCCATCGGATTTGGACTCAGTATTTATGAGAGATTTAATTAGTGATTTGATCGCTAATTAACTCAATTTGATTGAGTAATTATTTTTGGATCAAGTCCAATTGAATTGGATTCTGTTGGGTTTGACCCGATTAGGTTAAGAGTTAACCTAATCGTCGAGATGGTTTGGTTCGTGATTTGATCAGGGGTTGGGCTTAGTCAATTCTTGATTTGATTAAGATTTTATTGAGCCTAATTAAGCCTAATTAAGTTGGGTTTAAATTAGTCTAATTGGATATAACTTATTTGGTTCAATTAGGTTGGTTTAAATAATTAAACCACCTTGACCCAATCTCCATGCGCCACCTCACTTCCATTGCACCCATTTAAATTTATGAGAAGGAACTTCTCATGAATTTTTTCCTCATGCCAAGCTCTCTCCATGTTCCAATTTAATATGCCAAATGAATGGATAAGGATGATTGGTTGGCCATTCAAATTCAAAATAAAGTTTGAATTTGAATGGGCAATCAATCTTTGCATCTTATCCCTTTTTTTACACTCCATTTATTACATGAGAAAAGGTTTCTCATGAAATCACTCCATACATAATTTAAGCCACACCTCACGCCTTTAGTGGATAAGGGATGAGTTGATGTCCATTTGAATTCAAAATTTGATTTGAATTCAAATGTGTAATTACTCATCTTTATCCTTTCTTTTGGATAAGACGTTTGACGTTGTTATAAAAGGAGGAGAAGAGTGGGGCGTGCAAGATGAAGATTTTTGAAGAAAAATTTTGGGGCGTGAGGAAGTCTTGTGCATGAGAAGGAAGTCCATATCCTTCCAAGAGAAAAAAAAAGAAAAGAAAAAAAAGTGGGTGCAAGATTTTCAGTGAGTTCTCTAGAGTTTTAGCCTGGAGTTCGGGAAGTGAGAAAGTGAGCTACGAGTGTCGTGAGCCCACAAAATCTCAGAAAGATCTTTAACATCCTCTCAAGCACATCTGTTGACGATCTGGAGTATCCAAAGAATTGACAGACATCGATCGAAGGAGTTTGATCAGCATCGACTGTCAAAAGGGCTCTACAACGAGCTAGCACTCGTGAGGAGTCGATTAGATCGGGAGCTTCGTGTGGATGATCCGTAGAGGCCAAACATGCTGTGTGGCTACATCACGATGATCAGACTCTTCCGATGATGATCAGATTGCGGCGATCTACTATCCATACAAAGATATTATGTTCTGAACACATTACAGTAAAGTATTTACTATTCGTATTTAAATTTTAAATTTAAATAAAAGCATGCTATATATATCATATTTAGATCCTAGTGTAGGATAAATTCATGTTAATTAATTAAATTAATTAATATTTTTTTCCTATAAAATCATAATTTTGAAAAAAATTTAAAATTATCATTTTACCCCTGCACTGAATTTCCACACAAATGGTATCAGAGTGGGTTCTTAGATATGATATATATATTTGCATGCATAGATTAAGTTGTAATCTAAAAGTTTAAATTTAAAATTTAAAATTCAAAATTTAAAATTTGAATTTTGAAAGTTGTTCGAAATTCAAAATTCAAAAATTTAAAATTCAAAATTTAAAATTAAAATTTTGAAATTTGAAATTTGAAATTTAAAATTCAAAAATTTGAAATTCAAAATTTAAAATTTAGTTGAAATTTCAAATTTGAAATTCAAAATTTGAAATTCAAAATTTAAAATTCAAAAATTGAAATTTAAAAATTTGAAATTTGAAATTTGAAATTTGTTTGAAATTTAAAATTTGAAATTTAAAATTTGAAATTTAAAATTTGAAATTTAAATTTTGAAATTGGTATATTTAGATATACTTGATCCAAGTAGCAAGTAATCGAATTGGGTTGGTTGCCATGGCCGTCCAGTCATAGGAGAAAAGCAGGGTTTAAAGACCCTCTCCTCCCATTCGATGGGGTCTCCTATGGTGGTAGAGGTACCGCTGCAATTATATCCCATGCAGATGAAGCAGCGAAAGAAATTAATTATAAAGGTTCAATTGTGAAATTTATTATGAATGCATTAGATTAGATCTAAAGGAATATTCATGATTTATTTTGATTGAGTTATTTTCTGTTATATAATTAGCAATAGGATTGCTATTTATGAAATGTGCTGATCTATTTGTGAAATGAATCAACATATTCAATGAACAGAAAATAAAACCTTTCAAATTTAAAAATTATTTTCAAAATGCCAAACCCTGACCCATCAGCCCAAATACTTAATTAAAAAAATTAAGTGTTGTCTCGTAGGTCTAGAATTGTGAATTAAGACCTAAGACAATTGCATAAACTTTTGGGTCAATGGGTTAGATGGATTAGGTCCATAATTGGGTTAGACCTAAGGTTAGCTTAAAGAAATGGACTAAATTAGAGTAATTTATCAAATCTAATCAAAAATTGAATTAGATTAGGTCAAGGATACTCTAGACTCTAACTCCAATAGTTGTAGTTGAATGGGTCTATGTCTTTAACTAGACCAAGATGGACTTAATTCATGGCTACGCGGTGGAACCCTATTTAATAAGTTGATCAAATTAAAACTAATGAACTGGTTGGTGTCTAAGGTAAGTTTGGTATTTTGACCAGTGGTTTTTAAGCGGGAGCTACTCGCAGTGATTCAATCTCTGACGAGTTAATGGCATATCCCCACCACTGATTTTACTTACCTGACCAACCTGGTGAATTAGGTTTTGATTATATCACTTTGTGATTAGGGCTCATCCATGTCATTAGGTAAATCAGTTTGACTGATTTAGGTGCTCCTAATGCCAGCTTTAATTAAATCCTTTTTTAATCTGACTTGGTGAAGTCAGTGGCAGGATTGAAATTGGCTGGATATTTTCTTCTCATCTATCCTTTAATAAAATCCTCAAAAATTATTAGATCTCTAAAAATGATTAAGTTATATTGATAACTAAGTCATAGCCTTCCATTAAGTGAGTGATAATGAGTCCATTAGTTTAATAATCATTGGAGGCCCAAAGGCCTGGTGCTTATTGACTAATGAAATTATCATTCATAATATGATAATTTGGTTTGAGTCTTTCTGATGGTGGTCAGGTTGGCAGGCCAAAGTCGGGCCTGATCATTTATTGATCTGATTCATCAAATCAAATCATGTTAATGGTTAGACCTAACCAGATCTTTTCAGTGGAGGCCAAAGCCTACTGATTAGGTTCTGAGGTAAAATCAATTACTAGAAGTTGTTTAGAGAAACAACTGGTTATGAACCTACCCATAGATGCACATGGGTTGACCAACCAAAGTTGGGCTCGTGAGTAGTCTGTGTGGATTCTAGTACCCACTAAGGAATTAAAGTAATTCCTCGAATTGGAGGTTGAGGCTACCAGTTCGTAAAAATACTGGGAGAAACTTTAGACTAAAGTCCAAGTTTTTAGTATTTATAATTTATGTACTAATAGAGGTTTGGTTTTCCTTTATGCAGCTATGGCCACTGCCCTGTCCCTCCGGTCATTATTAGATAATGACAAGCTCATGGGACCTAATTTCGATAGCTGGTATCGAAAATTAAAAATCATCCTTGAGCATGAGCGGATCCTTTATGTAGTAACGGATCCGGCACCTGAGGAGCCAGCCCCAAATGTTAGAGGGATGGTCCGAGATACTTATCAGAAGTGGCTCAACGACCGCACCACCGTTCGGTGCATTATGCTGGCGGCAATGAATGATGAGTTCAGCCGTAGGTTCGAGAATGCCCAGCCACAGGAGATGCTTCAAATATTGAATGACTCCTTTGGCACACCTGACAACGTTGAAAGGTACAAAACTAGTTGTGCCATTTTCAATGCTCGGATGAGGGATGGAGCCTCAGTCACTGATCATGTACTGTACATGATCGAAATGATTGAGCACCTAACTAAACTGGGCTTTCCCCTGCACGAGCAGCTCGGTAAGGATGCGATCCTTAATTCATTGCCCAAGTCCTTCCTCCCCTTCCTTACTCATTTTTGAATGACAAAGCCTACAGTGAACTACCACGATTTGTTGGGGTTGCTGTAGAACTTTGAGAAGGATCACCAGCTCCATAAAGAGTCGATGAATGTTGTGGGAGGGTCTTCTTCTGGTTGTCGACCCTTTAAGAAAGGGAAGAAGAAGAATAAGAAGGTGCGGCTGCATGCTGGGACGTCTGCACAGGGTCAGACCAAGAAGCGCAAGTCCGACTAGAGCCAGACGGAGTGCTTCTTTTGCAAGAAGCAGGGGTACTGAAAGAGGAACTGTCCTCTATACATTGCTTCCCTGGATCCGAACAGGCCGAAGAAGAAGCAAGGTACTTATATGATAACACCTTGCAACTTTTCCATTTGTGATACTACTGCCTGGATATTGGATACCGAAAGCCCTTATCATATTTGCAATTCGATGCAGGGTCTGCAGGTCAGTAGGAGATTTGATGAAGGCGAGAGATTCCTGAACATTGGAGATGGAAGCAAAGTTTCAGTTCTAGCATTAGGAATCATGAACCTTGTAATCAATTCTCGAAACGTAATTCTGAGTGAATGTCACTATTGTCCAAGCTTTTTATTAAATATTATTTCTGTAGGCCTTTTGGCCATGAACGGTTATCAATTTTTAATAAAAGGAAATGTTTGCAATATCATTTTGAATGGTGTTACAATGTTTGTTGGACAACTTAATAATGGAATTTACTTTCTATCATAACCTGTTAATGTGGTTCAAACCTTCAGTAAATGTCCTAGAATAGATTATGTGTCAGAAGTCTACCTTTGGCACTGTAGGCTAGGTCATATCAATAAAATCAGGATAAACAGGTTGGCTCAAGAAGGAATTCTTGAAGTAGGTGATTGTGAATCACTTCCAACCTGTGAGTCCTGTCTTCTTGGTAAAATGACCAAATCACCTTTTACTGGAAAAGGTGAGCGAGCCAGTGAACTCTTGAGTCTGGTACACTCTGATGTATGTGGACCCATGAGCTCAAGTGCAAGAAGTGGATATTTCTACTTCATAACCTTCACAGACGACCTATCGAGGTATGGGTATGTCTATTTAATGAAGCATAAATCGGAGTCGTTTGAAATGTTCAAACTATTCCGAAATGAGGTAGAAAAATAAACTGGAAAGTGTATTAAAACTCTTCGATCTGATCGAGGAGGTGAATACCTTTCCAATGAGTTTCTGACATATCTTGGGGAGAATGGGATTCTCTCTCAATGGACTCCTCTTGAAACACCACAGCATAATAGTGTGTCTGAAAGGAGGAATCGAACCTTGTTGGACATGGTTCGATCCATGATAGGGTTTGCTGGTCTGCCGATCTCCCTTTGGAGATATGCACTCGAATCGACTTGTTACCTTCTAAATAGAGTTTCGAGTAAGTCTGTAACCAAAACCCCATATGAGATGTGGATAGGACGTAAGCCAGTACTCTCGCACCTTAGGGTTTGGGGGTGTCCGGCTTATGTTAAATGTTTAATTATGGATAAGCTTGGACCTAGGTCTGACAAGTGTAATTTTATAGGGTACCCAAAAGAGACCAAAGGGTATTACTTCTACCTAGCTGATGAGCAAAAAGTGTTTGTCAGTCTTAAGGCAATCTTTTTGAAAAAGGAGTTCCTTGGTGAAGGGACTGTTGCCTCTAAGGTCGAACTTGACGAAGTTCGACAGGTGGAAAAATTGACACAAGTTGCTGAACCTGAATCGGATTTGGTTAGATCAGATCTAGAGCCCATTGTTCAAGCACCCTTAAAGCGATCTGATAGAGTACCATGTCAACCGAACAGATACTATGATTTCTTGGTCCGAGATGGTGATCCTATCGAACTTGATGAAAATGATGAGGATCCGATCACCTACATGGATGCAATGCAGAGATCCGACTCTGAGAAATGGCTGGAGGCCATGAAATTCGAAATGGAGTCCATGAAGGTCAACGATGTGTGGACATGAGTTGACCTACCCGAAAGAGTAAAACCCATAGGGTGTAAGTGGGTCTTCAAGAGGAAGAGAGGCACAGACGGAAAGGTGGAAACCTATAAAGCCCGTCTGGTTGCCAAGGGATATCATCAACGTTATGGTATAGACTATGACGAGATGTTTTTCTCTCTGGCAATGCTCAAATTCATTTGGATTATACTTGCGATAGCTGTCCATCTGGACTAGAAAATCTGGCAGATGGATGTGAAGACAGCTTTCCTAAACGGAGAGCTAGATGAAGAGGTGTATATGATACAACCTGAAGGATTCACATCCACAGATGAGTCTAAGGTGTGCATGCTACAGAGGTCCATTTATGGACTTAAGCAGGCATCACGGAGTTGAAACATACATTTTGATAAGACGATCAAGACGTATCACTTCGTTAAGAACGGAGAAGAGCCATGTATTTATAAGTGGGCTAATGGTCCAGTAGTAGTATTTCTTGTATTGTATGTGGATGACATTCTCTTAATCGAAAATGATGTCCCTGCATTACAGGGAATAAAGATTTGGCTATCGTCACAGTTCTCCATGAAGGATCTGGGAGAAGCTTCCTACATCCTAGGGATGAGGATCTATAGGGATAGATCTAAAAGGTTGCTTGGTTTATCTCAGTCTACGTACATTGATACTATACTGAAGAGGTTCAGCATAGAGAATTCAAAGAAAGGCTATCTTCCGATAGACCATGGAATTTCTCTCTCGAAGAAGAATTATCCGACAACACCTCAAGAGAGAGAGCATATGGGTAGGATTCCATATGCTTCGGTAGTGGGATCTATCATGTACGCTATGACACGTACACGACCAGATGTGACATACTCACTAGGGGTAGTGAGTAGATACCAATCTGATCCAGGGAAGAATCACTGGAAGGTTTTTAAAACCATCCTGAAGTATTTAAGAAATACTAAGGACCAGTGGCTTGTTTATGGTGAATCAGACTTGAGACATATAGGGTTTATAGACTCTAGTTTCCAGTCTGATCATGATGACAGCAAAAGTGTGTCGAGATTTATTTTTACCCTTAATGATGGGGCTATCTGCTGGAAAAGTTTCAAGCAACACATAGTGGCTGATTCAGTTTGTGAGGTGGAGTATGTCGCTGCATCAGATGCTGCCAAAGAAGTGGTGTGGCTGAGAAAATTCATCATCGAGCTTGGAGTAGCACCCTACCTTGTTGGTCCAGTTTTGCTCTACTGTGACAGCTCTGGAGCCATTGCTCAGGCGAAGGAACCAAAGGCACACCAGCGGACGAAGCATATTCTACGCCGCTACCATCTCATTCGAAAAATTATGAATCGAGGTGACGTCAATCTTCAGAAGATCGATGGAAAGGAGAACTTGGCTGACCCATTCACTAAAGCCATTGCGGTGAAGGAGTTCGACAACTACAAGTCGAAGATGGGTATTAGATACTGCACCGATTGGCTTTAGGCCAAGTGGGAGATTGTTGGGAATAGTGTCCCAAAGTCAATCGTCAGTCTGTTGACGGTTGTGCTCATTTTTATATTTGTACATGAATTATGAATTAATAAAATTTATTTTGATATTTTTCATCATAAAATGTTTCATCTTCTAATGAACTCCTATGTTGTGGTGAAGTCCTTAGGACTATTTAGACTTGACAAAAGAGGATTTGTCATTTAGTTCTTAAATTTGTTCACGACCAAATGATACGTTGTTACCAAGGATGACAACGTTTATCAAGCATAGGTCATTGTGTGCCATATAGGTTGGTTGTCCTCTTACCCAATGAGTGTAGAGACACTAGTATGGCATACAGGTGAGATATAAGGGTACATCTGCACTGAACGTGACCGACTCTGGAGCTATTTCTGCTGTCAAGATTTGCTTCGATGAAATATGGGTATAAATATCCCTCCGACCTGAGACCGCCACGGTGACTTGCAAGCAACTCACTGCACTTAGGCACTGGACTACCTAAATTTTTAATTCAGTGATGGAAGGCTGCTAGGTGTAGTCAAGTACTTGACTTGTCGGTGCGTGTGTCAAGATGGGATTGACCACTCCAGTTTAGGAGCTGTGTACAGTCATGTTTTAATTTAGCAAAACCTTGGCCAGGGTAGTCCTTGTGAGGAGTCACAGGACTGTTTGAGTTGAGCACGATTCGGATGATCTGATCAGGGTTGACAGTTTAACCCTAAGTCGTCCTAAACACAGGGGTCAAAAGGATGAATTATACAGTAACCATATTCATGTAGGTTCTGAGTGTTGCGATTGTGACTATTCGATCTATCCAGATGTCGGGTACCATTGCTAGATGGTCACTTCGATTAGTACAGGAATTGATTCCTGTGCTACCGGCTTAGGTTTGAACCTGCGGGGTCACACACATTAGAGGTTCCTATCTGATCTGATGGTTGATGTAGAATCCTAGATGTTTGAGACTCAGTGATCGAGAATCAGGATTCTCTGATCACGAGTTCCACACATTATGGGTATCGGGGTCAAGAGTCCCACTGGTTGGGATTTTTCGATCAGGGTTACATATCGATGAATTCTGATGCCTGATTGCCCATCAAATTTAGACTCAGTATTTATGAAAGGTTTAGTTAGTGATTTGATCGCTAATTAACTCAATTTGATTGAGTAATTATTTTTAGATCAAGTCCAATTGAATTGGATTCAGTTGGGTTTGACCCGATTAGGTTAAGAGTTGACCTAATCATCGAGATGGTTTGGTCCCTGATTTGATCAGGGGTTGGGCTTAGTCAATTCCTGATTTGATTAGGATTTTATTGAGCCTAATTAAGCCTAATTAAGTTGGGTTTAAATTAGTCTAATTGGACCTAACTTATTTGGTTCAATTAGGTTGGTTTAAATAATTAAACCACCTTGACCCAATCTCCATGCGCCACCTCACTTCTATTGCACCCATTTGAATTCATGAGAAGGAACTTCTCATAATTTTTTTTCTCACACCAAGCTCTCTCCACGTCCTAATTTAATATGCCAAATGAATGGATAAGGATGATTGGTTGGCCATTCAATTTCAAAATAAAGTTTAAATTTGAATGGGCAATCAATCTTTGCATCTTATCCCTTTTTTTACACCCCATTTATTACATGAGAAAAGGTTTCTCATGAAATCACTTCATGCATAATTTAAGCCACGCCTCATGCCTTTAGTGGATAAGGGATGAGTTGGTGTCCATTTGAATTCAAAATTTAATTTGAATTCAAATGTGCAATTACTCATCTTTATCCTTTCTTTTGGATAAGACGTTTGACGTTGTTATAAAAGGAGGAGAAGAGTGGGGCGTGCAAGATGAAGATTTTTGGAAAAAAATTTTGGGGCGTGAGGAAGTCTTGTGCATGAGAAGGAAGTCCATATCCTTCCAAGAGAAATAGAAAGAAAAGAAAGAAAAGTGGGTGCAAGGTTTCTGGTGAGTTCCCTAGAGTTTTAGCCTGGGGTTCGGGAAGTGAGAAAGTGAGCTACGAGTGTCGTGAGCCCACAAAATCTCAGAGAAATCTTTAACATCCTCTCAAGTATGTCTGTTGATGATCCAAAGCATCCGAAGAATCGACAGACATCGATCGAAGGAGTTTGATCAGCATTGGCCGTCAAAAGGGCTCTGCAATGAGCTAGCACTCGTGAGGAGTCGATCAGATCGAGAGCTTCATGTGGATGATCCACAGAGGCCAGACACATTGTTTGGCTGCATCATGATGATCAGACTCTCCCGACGATGATCAGATTATGATGATCTACTACCCGCATAAAGGTATTGTGTGCTGAACACATTACAGTAAAGTGTTTACTGTTCGAATTTGAATTTCAAATTTAAATAAAAGCATGCTATATATATCATATTTAGATCCTAGTGTAGGATAAATTCATGTTAATTCATTAGATTAATTAATATTTTTTCACTGTAAAATCATGATTTTGAAAAAATTTTAAAATTATCATTTTACCTCTGCACTGAATTTACATACAATCTCATCATCGACATCATCGAAACTCCTTTCGATGGAACAGAACTCTTCTGATTCAGATAATTAGAATGATCGATCTTCAAAATCATTCTTATTGCTCCCAAAATCCACCAGTGACACCTAACAGTATATGGTGGCAACCCATCAGAACTGAAGACGAACCTCTTGGTGCAGCTACCTGTGTGATTGAGTTCCTCTATCATGAGTCCCGACTGAATTAGGGTTATGGTGAACTCGTCAAACCCAACATCAGTCATATGAATCAATCGATCGATCCGAGTCTGATGTGAAACCCAATGGAAAACTTTTTTCCATTATTTCACTCTGCCATGGCCATGGGCTTAAGGACTCGATCTTTCGATCATCATAGGACTACTCCTCTCATCTACCGAGGTTGATAGATCCCATCTTGGTGCGATCTGGTTCCTACAATGGATATGCTACAGCCAACATACACCTCAGGGTTCCGAATGGCTAGGAGACCGAGTTATGGTATAGTCAAACTATAACACACTCAAGGTGAACCATCGATGCATCTCAGGTCAAAGAACTAGACACACAACTGCAGCATCGAGCTAGTCATCGACGAGAAGGTAGACTTCCTTATGACTGCTCGAGGTGGTCACGCTCAGTACTCTCATTCTCAATGAATATCTATACTCTCACTCTAGTGTCTCCACACCGTAGACTCAAGACTCATCTACCCTAAGGAAGTGATCATACACCAACCTTCCGGATCGATCACCATCCTCATGATGATCCTATGATCAGGAGCAGTTTATGAGTTAGTTATGTAAATTTATACCTTAAATTTTCAACTCTTGAAAATATGAATTTACATTCTTACTAACTCAAAGGATGTATCACAGACTCAATATACACAATGTGATAGAAGAATAACTCTTTTATTCATTTATAGTCAAAATTACAAATTTGCCCTTAGTTCTGTATAGGAATGTGTCAGCCGATCTGGCATCTAAGCCACACATCTAACAAACTCCCACTTGACCTAATGCCAATTGGCTACATATCTAAGCCCCATCTTTTCAAGGTGGGCTTCGATCTTCTGTTGGCCCAATGGCTTAGTCAGCGGGTCTGTCACATTATCTGTGGAGTCAACTCTCTTGACCTCGACATAACCTTTTTTGAGGTAATCACGGATCAGATGGAATCGCTGCTCGATGTGCTTGGACTTCTGGTGAGACCTTGGCTCCTTAGCTAGGGCTATGGCGCCTTTATTGTCGCAGTAAAGAGGTATGGCATTCGCTGACATCACTTCAAGCTCTACGATAAATTTTTTGTACCAAAATGCCTCCTTCGCAGCTTTCGATGCGGCAATATACTCTACCACGATGGTGGAATCTGCAATTACCGTTTGCTTGGAACTCTTCCAGCTAACTGCACTACCATTGCAAATGAACAGACTCCCAGATGTTGACTTTCGATCATCTATATCAGACATAAAGTCTGAGTCTATAAATTCCTAAATCTGGAGTTCTCCATTCCCAAAGATTAGAAACATATCCTTAGTCCTTCTCAAGTACTTAAGGATATATTTCACAGAAGTCCAGTGCTCTTCGTCTGGATTTGACTGGTATCTGCTTGTGACACTCACAGCATGGGCTATATCAGGTCGTGTACATAGCATGGTATACATGAGACTCCCTATTGCCGAAGCATAAGGGATCTTGCTCATGCGTTCAATCTCCTCAGGTGTGCTAGGGCACATCTTCTTGGAGAGATGAATGTCATGTCTAAAAGGTAATAAACCTCTTTTGGAGTTATCCATGCTAAACCTTTTTAGCACCTCCTCTATGTACATCTTCTGTGAAAGTCCCAGCATCCTATTTGATCTATCTCTATAGACCTTAATACCCAGTATAAAGGATGCCTCTCCTACATCTTTCATAGAAAACTCCTTAGACAACCATACTTTGACTGAGATCAACATGGGAATGTCATTCCCAATTAGGAGGATGTCATCCACGTACAATACGAGGAAGATAACTGCGCTCCCACTGACCTTTTTGAACACACATGGTTCCTCCTCGTTCTTGATGAAACCAAATATTTTGATCACATCATTGAAATGAGTATTCCAACTCTGAAATGCTTGCTTAAGTCCATAAATGGACCTTTGCATTTTGCAGACCTTGTGATCATCATCACTAGATGTGAAACCAAGTGGCTGTTCCATATAGATATCTTCCTCAAGATATCCATTTAAGAATGCCATTTTCACATCCATCTGCCATATTTCATAATCAAAATAGGCTGCAATAGCAAGCAATGTGCGGATGAATTTTAGCATGGCTACGGGCGAGAAAGTATCCTGATAGTAAATGCCTTCGCACTGACTATAACCTTTCGCTACGAGCCTAGCCTTGAATGTCTCCACATTCCATCTGCACCTATCTTTCTCTTGAAGATCCATTTACACCCAATAGGTACAATACCTTCAGGTGGATCTACCAAGGTCCAGACTTGGTTTGAGTGCATCGAGTCAATTTCTGATCTCATTGCCTCTAACCATTTCTCAGAGTCGATATCTGATATCACCTCGTCATAGGTCTTGAGATCATCACCATGAACCCCATTTCCCATGAGGAACATTTCCTCTACATCCTCTTGTATGGTACCTAAGTACCTTTCAGGAGGATGGAAAATCCTAGTCGATCTATGAGGTGGAAGAGGTTGTGTTAAGACTGGTTCTGATTGATTAGGTTCCTCAGGTTCTTTAGCTCATTGCTCTTGGGAGACATTCTCCTTGAGCTTAATTATTCTTCCGATGCCACCATCTTGAATAAACTGTTTTTCAAAAAAAAATAGCATTTCGACTCACAATCACATTGTGGTCTTTCGGAATATAAAAATAATATCCTAATGACTCTTTAGGATATCCTATGAATCGAGCTCTAAAAGACCTGAACTCTAACTTGTCTGTCTGCTGTCTCTTGACATGAGCCAGACAACCCTAAATTCTGAGATGATTCAGACTTGGCTTCTTACAATGCCATATCTCATACGGTGTGGTAGGAACGATTTTAGAGGAAACTCTATTCAATACATAAATTGCAGTCATGAGACAATGTCCCCAAAGAAATTTTGGGAAGTCTGTGAAGCTCATCATGGAACGGACCATATCTAATAGGGTCCAATTTCTCCATTCTGAAACTCCATTGAGTTGAGGTGTTCCAGGTGGAGTCCATTGAGAGACTATACCATTGTCCTTAAGATAGTCTAGGAATTCCTGACTAAGGTATTCACCTCCTCGATCTGATCGAAGAACCTTAATGGGCTTTTCTGTTTGTTTTTCTACTTCATGTCTAAATTTTTTGAACCTTTCAAAGGCTTCAGACTTGTGTTTCATTAGAAATACATACCCGTACCTAGACATATCATCGGTAAAGGTAATGAAGTAGACAAAGTTGCCTCTAGCCAGCACATCAAATAGACCGCACACATCCGTATGTACTAGGGCAAGTAGGTCTGTGGCCCTTTCCCCATGTCCCATAAAAGGGAGCTTGGTCATTTTGCCTTGAAAGCATGATTCACAAACTGGATATGACTCGAAAGTCAACAGACTCAGTAGCCTGAATTTCTCTAATTTGTTAACCCTGTCTTCTACTATATGACCTACCCTTAGGTGCCACAGATACTTATCATTTAGACTATCTCTAGGCCTTTTAATTCCTATGGCATTCATATTTTGCCCAATATTAAAAATAGATACATCAACATGTAACTGATAGAGACCATTAATAACAAAACCATTTGCAACTTTATTATTTTCATAAAATATGTTACAATGGTCCTTATGAAAGCTAATCACATAGCCTTCTTGTGCTAAACATGAAACAGAAATCAAATTCCTGCTTGCTGCAGGCACATAATAACGGTCTCTTAAAACTAAATATAATCCTAACGGTAATCGTAGAGGATAGATTCTTACAGCCACAGCAGCAACTCTTGCTCCATTCCTAACATGTAGGATCATCTCTCCATCCCTCAGCCTCCTGCTCTCCTCAAGACCCTGCATAGAAGTACACAAATGAGCACTAGAACCAGAGTCAAGCACCCAACTGGATGTAGAAGAAATCGTAAGATTAGATTCAATAATGAGCATACCTCTAGAAGGACCATCCTTCTTATTCTTTAGGGTGGCCAGGTACTGAGGACAGTTTCGCTTCTAATGGCCTTCTGACTGATAGTGGAAATATTTTCCCTTTTCAGAAGCCTTCTTCTTCGGTCCTGTCTTCTTGTTCTTGCCATCCACCTTCTGCTTCTTCACGGACTTCTTTTTCTTTCCAAAAGACTTTCTCTTGGAAGAAGTCCACTCCATAATAAGAACTGAGCCTTTTGAACCTTTCATTGAAAGCTCAACCGTAACCAGCATATTCATTAACTCGGCCAAGGTACATTGCATCTTATACATATGAAAGTTCATGATGAACTGACCATATACATCGGACAAAGACTGAAGGATCACATCAATCTAAATATCTTTGTCTAAGATAATATCGAGCTTCTCAAGCTCCTCAAGATCCTTGATCATTGTCAAACAATGATCTTGGACTGACCGCCCATCGCGCATCTTGGCCTTAAAAAGTCTTTGACAGACTTGATACTTGGCCGCGCGACTCTGTTCACCAAACAACTCTTGTAGGTGAGCCAACAATTGGTGGGTAGTCAAAATATTTTCATGTTGGTGCTGCAAATCATCAGACATTGCACCCAATATGTAGTACCTGGCTTTGTTATCATCATCCGTCCACTTTTCAAGAGACGCTCTCTGTTCAGCAGTCGGACGTACTGGCATGGCAGGTGGGTCCTGGTCCAAGACATGAGTCAATTTTTTAGAATCTAGAATAATTCTGTAGTTTCTCAACCAGTCCTTAAAATTTGGTCCAGTCAGTCTATGAGTGTCTAGAATTTTGGTCAGGGGATTTGAGGCAGACATGTTTCCTATAGAGAGTCAAAAATTTCTAGTTAGATTTTGTAATCAGACTCAACCAATTTATTTAGGATTTTTATTTTTAAACAAATTAGGCTTTCACTATTTTCTCAGATCCCTACACTCCCTTGGTAGAGATGTGAAAATCTCTGTGATTAGTGATTTCTAGTGGGTGGTGCAGTCTTACCGACTGGCTCATCACCTCACCTAACAGTTATTGGTGATGGGTCAACCGATGAGTGGACAACTCTTGTCCAATAGTTCTCTAATCATGGTGCACCCAAAATTTGGTCTCTAATTCATGAAGCTCACCGTATCTGGGATATTGCTCCAATCCTTAGTTAAGCCAAACCCACCATTTGCACGAACTAGATTCTTGATTGGGTCCCTCCCCGTATCCGAAATATTGAGCCCAATCCATTCTCTAATCCATAGCATCCAATGCCTAATGGACATGGTTGTATCTTCCCAGTGCAACTGAGCCACTGTAACTAGCCGAGAACAATCAACTCCGGGAAGGGCCCGCACATCCACAATGGTGGAAGACCTAGACTTAATATTTTCTTTAGGAGATTTGATTTAGGTCTCTTTAAACTTGACTTAACATAGTCATAACAATTATGACTAACCTAGTGGCATGGGTTAGCTCGAATTGTTAGCCACCTCAAATCAGAACTGGATCGACACATATGGCCAGGTAAGTGAGACCGGTGGGAGGGATATGCCATTAACTCGACAAGAACGCATTCGAGTCGAGTAGCTTCCAATTAAAAATTAGTCGGTCGCATCTGCCTAACTTACCTTAGACACCAAATTATCGAATCAAAACTAATTGAGTTAGTCTACAATCCAGGCTCTAACCACTGAGCTAAATTAGGTCTTAACTTGATCGAGTCACATCTAAATGTGTTCGACCTTGATCCAGACTTAATCCTATTAGGCTGGTCAATTATTAGCTTTCATGATCCCACCTAACCAACTCTTGATTCAGTTTGATCAACCATAAGACCTAATTGAGCTACCCAAGCCCGAACCCAATCTTATGAAAATATCTTAGATCTGAAATTCTCAATTTTAGACCTAACTTAATTTCATAAGCTCAATACATTAATTAAGTTTGAATTCATAAACAAAGCATGTAAAATAAATCCTAGAGTTTCAGGATCTAGGGTTTTGCAGAAAAGTAAGTTTTGATTTTTGATTAAAGATGAACGTGCGGCAGCCCTACACGTCATATGAACACCCCATTGAATGAGAAGAGAGGGTCTTAAAATCTTACTTTGTTCTTATGATCGGACGGCCATGAGAAACACCTTAATCAGAAATATAAATTTAACTACAAAACTAGTTAGATCTAAATTAACATATCACATATACAATTTAAGATCTAACTAATACATGCTTTGCATACATCTCATGTATCAAAAATCAATCTAATTAACTTGCTTTTAGATCTGATACATCACATGTAATATCTAAAAAATAAAATTTAAATTGAACTATTCAAAATAAAAACTATTCTAGATAAGTTACTAGAACAATTCTACAACTAGTCTAGGCATGCAACAGATCAATTTTATGAAATAATTAGAATTTTATTTTCTATTTTTTGATCTGATTATAAAAATTATAACATCAAAAAAATAGAGAATAAATTATATTTAATTCATATTTTAATCTTATTAAAATATAAAACTAAGACTATTCATGGATTCAATTAATCCTAGTCTAGTTATGCATCTCATGCATGTTAGATCTTCTTAGATTTAATTTTAAATATTTTGATTTTAGATCCTATCATATCTGATGTGATATCTAAAATTATTTAATATCAGATAAATTAAAATTAAAATTAGATCTAAAATAGATCTGAAATAGAGCCAACAACCTAGCTCTGATACCACCTGAAGGAAAAATCGCCTTTTTCCTGTGTAGGATCTTCCAGATTTCATCAAATCTGGGGTGGAATAAATTTTATTTATTTTTTTTATCCTATATTATTTTAGATCTAATATCTATTAGATCTAATTTTATTATCTGATATTTAAAATATAAAATTAAATCTAAAAATATGAGAACTATAGACATACCTTAAGGGTAATCTAATTACCCTGTAGATGATTGCAGCACTGCTTGAGGTTCTGATGTAGCCACACAAGCGTCTGGCCTCTACCAGTATCTATTTAGGTAGGATCTGAAACATCTTCTCCTCACGATTCTATGCTCCAAAAATTAGATCAATATCTGATTTGAAAGTACTTCAGAACTCCTTCTGAAGTTGGAGCAGCAGCCTGTCGAAGATGTCCTGCAGCCTTCTGTTCCAGGCATCACCACGCCTTGTACCTTTGCCAGATGAACGTCCAACTTCTTGGACATGAAGAGGGGAGAAAGGAGAGCAGGGATGATATAGAGAAGAGGGGAGGGGGCAGCAGCTAATAGGTTTTTTCATAAAAATAAATTCTATCTCGAAACCCTAGGTGCAGCAGGGTTTATATAGATCCTGTATGCTGCGTAGTGCCACATCATTCGATCAATCAAAAAATTCCAATAAATTTTGGAAAAATTTTGAATGGTGGAGTGATGTCATCTGATCACATCAGATAAAAATCTCTATGCTCTCTCCTATGTTGGCGCCAACATTGGATAAGCACAAATAAGGTGGCGCCAAAGAGTCCAAGTTTATCAGGACTCTTTGGTTCTTATCCATTTGGGGTGCCCACTTAAATCCAATTGAGCTCACACCGTAATCTAATTATGGCACCCAATTTGAAGTGGTTTCGACATGTGGACACTCCACAAAAATCTTTCAATGAATCCTCTTCAGTTTAAGACCCATATGTCAACTTTTAACAGATGTCCTAAAATAAAATTGGTAGGTACTAGAAATTAGTAGGTGTTGTCTTAAATTCATCTCATGAATTAAGACAAGCCTTTTCTAAGCTGGACAAGCTTCAATTAGATTGAGAGAAACCTTTTCAAGGTTCTCTGGATGAGCTAGATCACATTTGGCTCAGTAGAGACAGAAAAGATTACACGAGGAGAAAGTTAGGCTCAATCGAGTGCTAGCATGATTTCCTTGAACCTAATTGGAGCTTATCCAAATCAATTGGGGTAGCCCAATTGATGACATCCAAATCCTAATCCTTGTTTGTGTGACCCAGTTAGGTTCAATTTTGTATGGTAATGAGACATGTCGTGATCTCATCATCAACATCATCGAAACTCCTTTCGATGGACCAGAACTCTTTTGATTCAGATAATTAGAATGATCGATCATCAAAATTATTCTAATTGCTCCCAAAATCCACTAGTGACACCTAGCAGTATATACTGGCAACCCATCAGAACTGAAGATGAACCTCTTAGTGCAGCTATATGTGTGATTGAGTTCCTCTATCATGAGTCCCGACTGAATTAGGGTTAAGGTGAACTCGTCAAACCCAACATCAGTCATATGAATCAATCGATCGATCTGAGTCCGATGTGAAACCCAATGGAAAACTCTTTTCCATTATTTCACTCTGCCATGGCCATGGGCTTAAGGACTCAATCTTTCGATCATCATAGGACTACTCCTCTCATCTACTAAGGTTGATAGATCCCATCTTGGTGTGATCTGGTTCCTACAATGGATATGCTACAGCCAACATACACCTCAGGATTCTGAATGGCTAGGAGATCGAGTTATGGTGTAGTCAAACTATAACACACTCAAGGTGAACTATTGATGCACCTCAGGTCAAAGAACTAGACACACAACTACAGCATCGAGCTAGTCATTGACGAGAAGGTAGACTTCCTTATGATTGCTCGAGGTGGTCACGTTCAGTACTCTCATTCTCAACGAATACCTGTACTCTCGCTCTGGTGTCTCCACACTGTAGACTCAAGACTCATCTATCCTAAGGAAGTGATCGTACACCAACCTTTCAGATCGATCACCATCCTCGTGATGATCCTATGGTCAGGAGCAGTTTATGAGTTAGTTATGTAAATTCATGCCTTAAATTTTCAACTCTTGAAAATATAAATTTACATTCTCACTAACTCAAAAGATGTATCACAGACACAATGTACACAATGTGATAGAAGAATAACCCTTTTATTCATTTATAGTCAAAATTATGAATTTGCCCTTAGTTCTGTACAGGAATGTATCAGCTGATCTGGTATCTAGGGCACACATCTAACAGTTTAACCCTAAATCATCCTTGAGCATCGAGAGTCAAAGAGATGAATTATGCAGTAATTATATCCACGTAGGTTCTAGAGTGTTGCTGGGCATACATTTGGCTTATCTAGACATCGAATCTCCTTGCTAGATGATTATATTGATTGGTACAAAAATTATTTTTGTGCTACTGGTTTAGATTCGAATCTATTGGGTCACACATATAAAAGTATCTATTTGATCAAATGGCTGATCGATGATTATGAATCGTTAAAAGATTTAATTATCAATGTGATTGATAATTAATCCTATGCAAAGGTTGAAACAAATTATTTTCTAATGATCGATAAATTAGAGGAATAATTAATTAACAATTTGATTGTTATTGACTTAATTTGATTGAGCAATGAGGATTGGATCAGATCTCATTGAATTGGATTCAGTTAGGTTTGCTTTGGTTTGTTTTGATGCAGCCCTAATGGATAATAGGGCTTGTTTCAATTGATCTTAGGGATACAAATCAAATTTAATTGATAAAAATTAGTTTAATTTAATTTAGATTTGATTGGATCAAATCTTATTGGATAATAAGCTTGATTGGATCAAGTCCTATTGATTATGATATGATTTATATCCAAGAATCAATTTCTAGATCAATGGGATTTTAATCTAACTAATTTTTGTTGCTCCAAGAATTGATTTTGATGATCACAAACTATTTGAGGAGACTACTAATGAGTTTTTTATCTTTGAAAAATATTTTAGTGATGTTTCAAATAGTCCAAATTATTGAGTTTGAAAAGCTACATCAAGTGTGCCAAAGTTGATGTTTCTGCAAGTTGAAGTCATTTTTGAAGCCTTTTGGAAGTATCAAATTGATTCAAATTTATGTAAGAGTATTTGTAGTGTTCTGATAAGTTTTAAACCTTCAATGTATGAAAAATTAGGTTGAAACAAAATGGGGTGATCCAACTGGGTCATCCCCTTCCATTGGGTAGCCGGCACGCTCTGTTTTTAGCTTGTGGCACGCAATGGGATGACCTATAGGTCAACCCCTGAGACTCTGAGATCAAAATAGAGAGTCTGTTTTTTAGATTGGCCAAATAAGGTGATTCATGGGACTTTTTAGTCATAGTGGGATAATCCATGGGACGATCCATTTTGGGAGAACCTCGTAATGGCTAGTTTTCAGCCTATTTTTGATGCATTTAATGTGCATTTAACACTCTACAATGGCTTTTAACCGATACTAAGGCACTCTCAAGTCCAAATGAAGGCTATAAATACTCTCTAAAGGTAGAAAATTAACTATGATTTATGCATTCAAGCTCACATTCGTAAAAGAGAAAAAAAAAACTTAGAAAGAGAGGAAAGAAGTATTCAATCAGCTCACCAACCACTCTCCAGCTGTATTCAAGTGTGCCAATCAATTGAGGATGTTTAGCAAAAACTTCTTCTCTGTAATTATTATATTTTTATTGTATTTATTATGCTCATTTAAGGAGCTATTGTGCTGAAATTCTTGTATACTATTCACTTACTGTTATATTTTGGGTTTTGAGTTTTGAAAGATTTCAAAACTCGAATAGGTTGATCCAAATCTAAAATCAAAATATTGTGTGTTGGCTTGTATCCAAAAAATAAGTATTCTTGCTTGGATAGCAAGGATCAGAGTTATCCAATGTGTTGTATCTTGAAATTTTTTTAGTAGATTGAATTCTTAAGTAGAAACTTGGAGAGTGGATGTAGGTGCAAGGTTGGCACCGAACCACTATAAATCTCTTACGATTATTGTGTTTGCATCTCTTTGTTCATTTATTGTGCTTTATACTTGTTTACTTATCTTTTGTGGTTGATTTTATTTTCTTAGCTAATCAATTCACTCCACTCAACAAGTATAGCACATTACTTGAGTGCACTAATCACAAAAATTTTAAAAGGATCCAATTCACCCTCCCACTTGGGCTTATATCTGGGCAACAAGTGGTATCAGAGCTCGATGCTCTAGCCCTTGCTTGATTTAACCATCAAGAGTCAAAGATCTATGGCAGCCAAATTTAGCACATCTCTAGCCGAGGGACAATCTACAAACCAACCTTCACTTTTTAATGGGTCCAACTGTTGGGAATAGTATCCCAAAGCCAATCGTCAGCCTGTTGACGGTTGTGCTCATTTTTGTATATGTACATGAATTATGAATTAATAAAAATTATTTTGATATTTTTTCATCACAAAATATTTAATCTTATAATGAACTCCTATGTTGTGGTGAAGTTCTTAGGACTATTTAGACTCGACAAAGGAGGATTTGTCATTTAGTCCTTAAATCTGTTCGCAACCAAATGATATGTTGTTACCAAGGATGATAACATTTATCAAGCATAGGTCGTTGTGTGCCATATAGGTTGGTTGTTCTCTTAACCAATGAGTGTGGAGACACTGATATGGCATACAGGTGAGATATAAGGGTACATCTGCACTGAACGTGACCGACTCTGGAGCTATTTCTGCTGTCAAAATTTGCTCCGATAGAATATGGGTATAAATATCCCTTCGACCTGAGACCGCCATGGTGACTTGCAAGCAACTTACTGCACTTAGGCACTGGACTACCTAAATTTTTAATTCAGTGATGGAAGGCTGCTGGGTGTAGTCAAGTACTTGACTTGTTGGTGTGTGTGTCAAGATGAGATTGACCACTCCAGTTTAGGAGCTATGTACAGTCATGTTTCAATTTAGCAAAACCTTGGCCAGGGTAGTCCTTGTGAGGAGTCACAGGACTGTTTGAGTTGAGCACGATTCGGATGATCTGATCAGGGTTGACGGTTTAACCCTGAGTCATCCTAAACACAGGGGTCAAAAGGATGAATTATACAGTAACCATATTCATGTAGGTTCTGAGTGTTGTGATTGTGACTCTTCAACCTATCCGAACATCAGGTACCATTGCTAGATGGTCACTTCGATTAGTACAGGAATTGGTTCTTGTGCTACCGGCTTAGGTTCGAACCTGCGGGGTCACACACATTAGAGGTTCCTATCTGATCTGATGGCTGATGTAGAATTCTACATGTTTGAGACTCAGTGATCGAGAATCAAGATTCTTTGATCATGAGTTCCACACATTATGGGTACCGGGGTCAAGAGTCCCACTGGTTGGGACTTTTCGATCAGGGTTACATATCGATGAATTCTGATGCCTGATTGCCCATTGAATTTGGACTCAGTATTTATGAGAGATTTAATTAGTGATTAATTGCTAATTAACTCAATTTTATTGAGTAATTATTTTTGGATCAAGTCCAATTGAATTGGATTCAGTTGGGTTTGACCCGATTAGGTTAAGAGTTGACCTAATCGTCGAGATGGTTTGGTCCCTGATTTGATCAGGAATTGGGCTTAATCAATTCCTGATTTGATTAGGATTTTATTGAGCCTAATTAAGCCTAATTTAGTTGGGTTTAAATTAGTCTAATTGGACTTAACTTATTTGGTTCAATTAGGTTGGTTTAAATAATTAAACCACCTTGACCCAATCTCCATGCGTCACCTCACTTCCATTGCACCCATTTGAATTCATGAGAAGAAACTTCTCATGAATTTTTTCCTCACGTCAAGCCCTCTCCATGCCCCACTTTAATGTGCCATATGAATGGATAAGGATGATTAGTTGGCCATTCAAATTCAAAATAAAGTTTGAATTTGAATGGGCAATCAATCTTTGCACCTTATCCTTCTTTTTACACCCCATTTATTACATGAGAAAAGGTTTCTCATGAAATCACTCCATGTACAATTTAAGCCACGCCTCACGCCTTTAGTGGATAAGGGATGAGTTGGTGTCCATTTGAATTCAAAATTTGATTTGAATTCAAATATGCAATTACTTATCTTTATCCTTTCTTTTGGATAAGACGTTTGACGTTGTTATAAAAGGAGGAGAAGAGTGGGGTGTGCAAGATGAAGTTTTTTGGAGAAAAATTCTGGGGCGTGAGAAGTCTTGTGCATGAGAAGGAAATCCATATCCTTCCAAGAGAAAAAGAAAGAAAAGAAAGAAAAGTGGGTGCAAGATTTCCAGTGAGTTCCCTGGAGTTTTAGTGTAGGGTTCGGGAAGTAAGAAAGTGAGCTACGAGTGTTGTGAGCCCACAAAATCTCAGAAAGATCTTCAACATCCTCTCAAGCATGTTTGTTGATGATCCAGAGCATCCAAAGAATCAACAGACATCGATCGAAGGAGTTCGATCAGTATCGGCCGTCAAAAGGGCTCTACAACGAGCTAGCACTCGTGAGGAGTCGATCAGACCGGAAGCTTCATGTGGATGATCCACAAAGGTCAGACACACTGTGTGGCTACATCATGACGATCAGACTCTTTCGATGGTGATCAGATTATGGCGATCTACTACCCGCACAAAGGTATTGTGTTCTGAACACATTACAATAAAGTGTTTACTGTTTGAATTTGAAATTCAAATTTAAATGCATGCATGCTATATATCATATTTAGATCCTAGTGTAGGATAAATTTTTATTAATTAATTATATTAATTAATAATTTTTATTACAAAATAGTGATTTTAAAAAAGTTTTAAAATTACCATTTTAACCCTGCACTGAATTTCCCCATAAATTGGTATCAAAGCAGGTTCTTAGATATGATATATATATTTTTTATGCATAGATTAAGTTATAATCTAAAAGTTTAAATTTAAAATTTGAAATTCAAAATTTGAAATTTGAATTTTGAAAGTTGTTCGAAATTCAAAATTCAAAAATTTGAAATTTAAAATTTGAAATTTGAATTTTGAAAGTTGTTCGAAATTCAAAATTCAAAAAAATTTGAAATTCAAAATTTGAAATTTGAATTTTGAAATTTATAATTCAAAATTCAAAATTCAAAAATTTAAAATTCAAAATTTGAAATTCAAAATTTGAAATTCAAAAATTTAAAATTTGAAATTTAAAATTTGTTTGAAATTTGAAATTTAAAATTTAAAATTTAAAATTTAAAATTTGAAATTTAAATTTTGAAATTGGTATATTTAGATATACTTGATCCAAGTAGCAAGTAATCGAATTGGGTTGGTTGCCATGGCTGTCCGGTCATAGGAGAAAATCAAGATTTAAAGGCCCTCTCCTCCCATTCGATGGGATCTCCTATGGCAGTAGGGGTGCCGCTGCAATTATATCCCTTGCAGATGAAGCAGCGAAAGAAATTAATTGTAAAGATTCAATTATGAAATTTATCATGAATGTGTTAGATTAGATCTAAAGGAATATTCATGATTTATTTTGATTGAGTTATTTTTTATTATGTAATTAGCAATAGGATTGCTATTTATGAAATGTGCTGATCTATTTGTGAAATGAGTCAACATATTTGGTGAACAGAAAATAAAATCTTTCAAATTTGAAAATTATTTTCGAAATGCTAAATCCTGACCCATCAGCTCAAATACTTAATTAAAAGAATTAAGTGTTGTCTAATAGGTCTAGAATTGTGAATTAAGACCTAAGACAATTGCATAAACTTGTGGGTCAATGGGTTAGATGGATTAGGTCCATAATTGGGTTAGACCTAAGGTTAGTTTAAAGAAATGGACTAAATTAGAGTAATTGATCAAATCTAATCAAAAGTTGAATTAGATTAGGTCAAGGATACTCTAGACTCAACTCCAATAGTTGTAGTTGAATGGGTCCATATCTTTAGCTAGACCAAGATGGACTTAATTGATGGCTACGCCGTGGATCAAATTAAAACTAATGAACCGGTTGGTGTCTAAGGTAAGTTTGGCAGTTTGACCAGTGGTTTTTAAACGGGAGCTACTCGCAGTGATTCGATCTCTGACGAGTTAATGGCATATCCCCACCACTGATCTCACTTACCTGGCCAACCTGGTGAATTAGATTTTGATTAGATCACTTTGTGATTAGGGCTTACCCATGTCATTAGGTAAATCAGTTTGACTGATTTAGGTGCTCCTAATGCTGGCTTAATTAAATCTTTTTTAATCTGACTTGGTGAAGTCAGTGGGAGGATTGAAATTGGCTAGTAATTTATCTTCTCATCTATTCTTTAATAAAATCCTCAAAAATTATTAGGTCCTAAAAATGATTAAGTTATATTGATAACTAAGTCATAGCCTCCCATTAAGTGAGTGATACGAGTCCATTAGTTTAATAATCATTGGAGGCCCAAAGGCCTGGTGCTTATTGACTAATAGAATTATCATTCATAATATGATAATTTGGTTTGAGTCTTTCTGATGGTGATCAGGTTGGCCGGTCAAAGTCGGTCCTAATCATTTATTGGTTTGATTCATCAAATTAAATCATGTTAATGGTTGGACCTAACTAGATCTTTTCAGTGGAGGCCAAAGCCTACTGATTAGGTTCTGGGGCAAAACAATTACGAGAAGTTGTTTAGAGAAACAACTGGTTATGAACCTACCCATAGATGCACATGGGTTGACCAATCAAAGTTGGGCTCATGTGTAGTCTGTGTGGATTCTATTACCCACTAAGAAATTAAAGTAATTTCTCGAATTGGAGGTTGAGGCTACCAGTTCGTAAAAATACTGAGAGAAACTTTAGACTAAAGTCCAAGTCTTTAGTATTTATAATTTATGTACTAATTAAGGTCTGGTTTTCTTTTATGCAGCTATGGCCACTACCCTATCCCTCAGGTCATTATTAGATAATGACAAGCTTATGGGACCTAATTTCGATAGCTGGTATCGAAAATTAAAAATCATTCTTGAGCATGAGCGGATCCTTTATGTAGTAACAGATCCGACACCTGAGGAGCCAGCCCCGAACGTTAAGAGGGACGGTCCGAGACACTTATCAAAAGTGGCTCAACGACCACACCATCGTTCGGTGCATTATGCTGGCGGCAATGAATGATGAGTTCAGCCACAGGTTCGAGAATGCCCAGCCACAGGAGATGCTTCAAATGTTGAACGACTCCTTTGGCACGCCTGACGATGTTGAAAGGCACAAAACTAGTTGTGCCATTTTCAATGCTCGGATGAGAGATGGAGCCTCAGTCACTGATCATGTACTGTACATGATCGAAATGATTGAGCGCCTAAGTAAACTGGACTTTTCCCCTGCACGAGCAGCTCGATAAGGATGCGATCCTTAATTCTCTGCCTAAGTCCTTCCTTCCCTTTCTTACTCATTTTCGGATGACAAAGCCTGCAGTGAACTACCACGGCTTGTTGGGGTTGCTGTAGAACTTTGAGAAGGCTCACCAGCTCCATAAAGAGTCGGAGAATGTTGTGGGAGGGTCATCTTCTGGTCGTCGACCCTTTAAGAAAGGGAAGAAGAAGAACAAGAAGAAGAAGAATAAGAAGGTGCAGCTCCATGCTGGGATGTCTGCACAGGGTCAGACCAAGAAGCGCAAGCCCGACCAGAGCCAGGCGGAGTGCTTCTTTTGTAAGAAGCAGGGGCACTGAAAGAGGAACTGTCCTCTATACATTGCCTCACTGGACTCGAATAGGCTGAAGAAGAAGCACGGTACTTATATGATAACACCTTGCAACTTTTCTATTTGTGATACTACTGCCTGGGTATTGGATACCGGAAGCCCTTATCATATTTGCAATTCGATGCAGAGTCTACAGGTCAGTAGGAGATTTGATGAAGGTGAGAGATTCCTGAATGTTGGAGATGGAAGCAAAGTTCTAGTTCTAGCATTAGGAATCATGAACCTTGTAATCAATTCTCGAAACGTAATTCTGAGTGAATGTCACTATTGTCCAAGCTTTTTATTAAATATTATTTCTATAGGCCTTTTGGCCATGAACGGTTATCAATTTTTAATAAAAAAAAATATTTGCAATATCATTTTGAATGGTGTTACAATGTTTGTTGGATAACTTAATAATAAAATTTACTTTCTATCACAACCTGTTAATGTGGTCCAAACCTCCGGTAAATGCCCTAAAATAGATAATGTGTCAGAAGTCTACCTTTGGCACTATAGGCTAGGTCATATCAATAAGAACATGATAAATAGGTTGGCTCAAGAAGGAATTCTTGAAGTAGGTGATTGTGAATCACTTCCAACCTGTGAGTCCTGTCTTCTTGGTAAAATGACCAAATCACCTTTTACTGGAAAAGGTGAGCGAGCCAGTGAACTCTTGGGTCTGGTACACTCTGATGTATGTGGACCCATGAGCTCAAGTGCAAGAAGTGGATATTTCTACTTCATAACCTTCACAGACGACCTATCGAGGTATGGGTATGTCTATTTAATGAAGCATAAATCGGAGTCGTTTGAAATGTTCAAACTATTCCGAAATGAGGTAGAAAAATAAACTGAAAAGTGTATTAAAACTCTTCGATCTGATCGAGGAGGTGAATACCTTTCCAATGAGTTTCTGACATATCGTGGAGAGAATGGGATTCTCTCTCAATGGACTCCTCTTGAAACACCACAGCATAATAGTGTGTCTGAAAGGAGGAATCGAACCTTGTTGGACATGGTTCGATCCATGATAGGGTTTGCTGGTCTGCCAATCTCCCTTTGGGGATATGCGCTCGAATCGACTTGTTACCTTCTAAATAGAGTTTCGAGTAAGTCTGTAACCAAAACCCCATATGAGATGTGGATAGGACGTAAGCCAGTACTCTCGCACCTTAGGGTTTGGGGGTGTCCGGCTTATGTTAAATGTTTAATTACGGATAAGCTTGGACCTAGGTCTGACAAGTATAATTTTATAGGGTACCCAAAAGAGACCAAAGGGTATTACTTCTACCTAGCTGATGAGCAAAAAGTGTTTGTCAGTCTTAAGGCAATCTTTTTGAAAAAGGAGTTCCTTGGTGAAGGGACTGTTGCCTCTAAGGTCGAACTTGACGAAGTTCGACAGGTGGAAAAATCGACACAAGTTGCTGAACCTGAATCGGATTTGGTTAGATCAGATCCAGAGCCCATTGTTCAAGCACCCTTAAAGCGATCTGATAGAGTACCATGTCAACCGAACAGATACTATGATTTCTTGGTCCGAGATGGTGATCCTATCGAACTTGATGAAAATGATGAGGATCCGATCACCTACATGGATGCAATGCAGAGACCCGACTCTGAGAAATGGCTGGAGGCCATGAAATCCGAAATGGAGTCCATGAAGGTCAACGATGTGTGGACATTGGTTGACCCACCCGAAGGAGTAAAATTCATAGGGTGTAAGTGGGTCTTCAAGAGGAAGAGAGGCGCAGATGGAAAGGTAGAAACCTATAAAGCCCATCTGGTTGCCAAGGGATATCATCAATGTTATGGTATAGACTATGACGAGACATTTTCTCCTATGGCAATGCTCAAATCCATTCGGATTATGCTTGCGATAGCTGCCCATCTGGACTATGAAATCTGGCAGATGGATGTGAAGACAGCTTTCCTAAATGGAGAGCTGGATGAAGAGGTTATATGATACAGCCTGAAGGATTCACATCCACTGATGAGTCTAAGGTGTGCAGACTACAGAGGTCCATTTATGGACTTAAGTAGGCATCCCAGAGTTGGAACATACGTTTTAATAGGATGATCAAGACGTATAGCTTCATTAAGAATGGAGAAGAGCCCTGCATTTATAAGTGGGCTAATGGTCCAGTAGTAGTATTTCTTGTATTGTATGTGGATGACATTCTCTTAATTGGGAATGATGTCTCTGTATTACAGGGAATAAAGATTTAGCTGTCGTCACAGTTCTCCATGAAGGATCTAGGAGAAGCTTCCTACATCCTAGGGATGAGGATCTATAGGGATAGATCTAAAAGGTTGCTTGGTTTATCTCAGTCCACGTACATTGATACTATGCTGAAGAGGTTCAGCATGGAGAATTTCAAGAAAGGCTATCTTCTAATAGGCTATGGAATTTCTCTCTCGAAGAGGGATTGTCCGACAACACCTCAAGAGAGAGAGCGTATAGGTAGGATTTCATATACTTCGACAGTGGGATCTATCATGTACGCCATGACATGTACACGACCAGATGTGGCACACTCACTAGGGGTAGTGAGTAGATACCAATTTGATCTAGGGGTGAATCACTGGAAGGTTGTTAAAACCATTCTGAAGTATTTAAGAAATACTAAGGACCAGTGGCTTGTTTATGGTGAATCAGACTTGAGACTTATAGGGTTTACAGACTCTAGTTTTCAGTCTGATCATGATGACAGCAAAGTGTGTCGGGATTTATTTTTACCCTTAATGGTGGGGCTATCTGCTGGAAAAGTTTCAAGCAGCACACAGTGGCTGATTCAGTTTGCGAGGCGGAGTATGTCACCGCATCAGATGCTGCCAAAGAAGTAGTGTGGCTGAGAAAATTCATCACTGAGCTCGGAGTAGCACCCTCCCTTGTTGGTCCAGTTCTGCTCTACTGTGATAGCTCTGGAGCCATTGCTCAGGTGAAGGAACCAAAGGCACACCAGCGGACGAAGCATATTCTGCGCCGCTACCATCTCATCCAAAAAATTATGGATCGAGGTGACATCGATCTTCAGAAGATCGACGGGAAGGAGAATCTGGCCGACCCATTCACTAAAGCCATTGTGGTGAAGAAATTCGACAACTACAAGTCGAAGATGGGTATTAGATACTGCACCGATTGGCTTTAGGCTAAGTGGAAGATTGTTGGGAATAGTATCCCAAAGCCAATCGTCAGCCTGTTGACGGTTGTGCTCATTTTTGTATATGTACATAAATTTTGAATTAATAAAAATTATTTTGATATTTTTTCATCACAAAATATTTCATCTTCTAATGAACTCCTATGTTGTGGTGAAGTCCTTAGGACTATTTAGACTTGACAAAGGAGGATTTGTCATTTAGTCCTTAAATCTATTCGCAACCAAATGTTATGTTGTTACCAAGGACGACAACGTTTATCAAGCATAGGTTGTTGTGTGCCATATAGGTTGGTTGTCCTCTTAACCAATGAGTATGGAGACACTGGAATGGCATACAGGTGAGATGTAAGGTACATCTGCATTGAATGTGACTGACTCTGGAGCTATTTCTGCTATCAAGATTTGCTCTGATGGAATATGGGCATAAATATCCCTCCGATCTGAGACCGTCATGGTGACTTGCAAGCAACTCACTGCACTTAGGCACTGGACTACCTGAATTTTTAATTCAGTGATGGAAGACTGCTGGGTGTAGTCAAGTACTTGACTTGTCGGTGTGTGTGTCAAGATGGAATTGACCACTCCAGTTTAGGAGCTGTGTACAGTCATGTTTCAATTTAGCAAAACCTTGGCCAGGGTAGTCCTTGTAAGGAGTCACAGGACTGTTTGAGTTGAACACGATTCGGATGATCTGATCAGGGTTGATAGTTTAACCCTGAGTCATCCTAAACACAGAGGTCAAAAGGATGAATTATATAGTAACCATATTTATGTAGGTTTTGAGTGTTATGATTGCGACTCTTCGACCTATCCGAACGTCGGGTACCATTGCTAGATGGTCACTTCGATTAGTATAAAAATTGGTTCCTGTGCTACTGGCTTAGGTTCGAACCTGTGGGGTCACACACATTAGAGGTTCCTATCTGATCTGATGGCTGATATAGAATCTTACATGTTTGGGACTCAGTGATCTAGAATCAGGATTCTCTGATCACGAGTTCCACACATTATGGGTACCGAGGTCAAGAGTCCCACTAGTTGGGACTTTTCGATCAGGGTTACATATCGATGAATTCTGATGCCTGATTGCCCATCGAATTTGAACTCAGTATTTATGAGAGATTTAATTAGTGATTTGATCGCTAATTAACTCAATTTGATTGAGTAGTTATTTTTGGATCAAGCCCAATTGAATTGGATTCAGTTGGGTTTGACTCGATTAGGTTAAGAGTTGACCTAATTGTCGAGATGGTTTGGTCCTTGATTTGATCAGGGGTTGGGCTTAATCAATTTCTGATTTGATTAGAATTTTATTGAGCCTAATTAAGCCTAATTTAGTTGGGTTTAAATTAGTCTAATTGGACCTAACTTATTTGGTTCAATTAGGTTGGTTTAAATAATTAAACCACCTTGACCCAATCTCCATGCGCCACCTCACTTCCATTGCACCCATTTGAATTCATGAGAAAGAACTTCTCATGAATTTTTTTCTCACGCCAAGCCCTCTCCACGCCCCACTTTAATATGCCATATGA
Source organism: Elaeis guineensis (assembly GCF_000442705.2). NCBI lineage: Eukaryota > Viridiplantae > Streptophyta > Magnoliopsida > Arecales > Arecaceae > Elaeis > Elaeis guineensis. The sequence continues at coordinate 41,982,947 of NC_025995.2, read as the reverse complement.
ATGGATAAGGATGATTGGTTGGCCATTCAAATTCAAAATAAAGTTTGAATTTGAATGGGCAATCAATCTTTGCACCTTATCCCTTTTTTTATGCCCCATTTATTACATGAGAAAAGGTTTCTCATGAAATCACTTCATGCACAATTTAAGCCACGCCTCACACCTTTAATGGATAAGGGATGAGTTGGTGTCCATTTGAATTCAAAATTTGATTTGAATTCAAATGTGCAATTACTCATCTTTATCTTTTCTTTTGGATAAGACGTTTGACGTTGTTATAAAAGGAGGAGAAGAGTGGGGCGTGCAAGATGAAGTTTTTTGGAGAAAAATTTTGGGGCATGAGAAGTCTTGTGCGTGAGAAGGAAATCCATATCCTTCCAAGAGAAAAAGAAAGAAAAGAAAAAAAAGTGGGTGTAAGGTTTCCAGTGAGTTCCCTAGAGTTTTAGCCTGGGATCCAGGAAGTGAGAAAGTAAGCTACGAGTATCGTGAGCCCACAAAATCTCAGAAAGATCTTCAACATTCTCTCAAGCATATCTGTTGACGATCTAGAGCATCTAAAGAATCAACAGATATCGATCGAACGAGTTCGATCAGTATCGACCGTCAAAAGGGCTCTACAACGAGCTAGCACTCGTGAGGAGTCGATCAGATCGAAAGCTTCATGTGGACAATCCACAGAGGCCAGACACACTGTGTGGCTGTATCGTGATGATCAGACTCTCCCGACAGTGATCAGATTGTGATGATCTACTACCCACACAAAGGTATTGTGTTCTGAACACATTATAGTAAAGTGTTTACTGTTTGAATTTGAAATTTAAATTTAAATATATGCATGCTATATATCATATTTAGATCTTAGTGTAGGATAAATTTTTATTAATTAATTAGATTAATTAATAATTTTTATTGTAAAATAATAATTTTGAAAAAGTTTTAAAATTATCATTTTACCCCTGCACTGAATTTCTCCAACACCAACTACACCTATTGAAAAGCTTAGATGAGAATTTTTATCCAAGCACTTGACTAGATATGTAGAGTATCATAGTAAATGGATCCCACACACCTACTAAATTGATTGATGGTGTGTCTCTTCCTAAGCCAAAAGGTGAATGGGATGAATTTGATAAGAAAATAGCTCAGCTCAATGCTAAAACCATGAATATCTTATATTATACCTTAGATGCAAATGAATTTAATTATATTTCTACTTGTAATTCAGCTAGAGAAATTTGAGATAGGTTAGAAGTTACACATGAAGGCATAAACCAAGTAAAAGAGTCTAAAATTAATATGCTTGTACGCAACTATGAATTGTTTAAAATGAAATCTGAAGAGTCTATAACACAAATGTTTACAAATTTTACTGACATCATAAGTAGTCTAAAAAGTTTTGAAAAGTATTATTCTAACAGTGATCTTGTGAGAAAAGTACTTAGGTCTCTACCAAGATCGTGGGAGGCAAAAATCACAGTGATTCAAGAAGCCAAAGACTTAAACACTCTACCTTTAGAGGAGTTACTTGGATCTCTCATGACCCACAAGCTGACCATGAAGCAACATTCTGAAGAAGAGACCAAAAGAAAGAAGATAATTTCTCTTAAAACAACAGTGTAAGAAGAAGAAGATTCAGAAAAATCAAAACATAGTGACGAAGATGAAGACCTAACATTAATCATCAAAAAATTCAGATATTTCATGAGAAAAAGAAGATAAGGGACCAAGAGAAGACCACCAGTTAAGGGAGAGCTAAGTAAAGAAAAGAAAAAAGAGCAGCCCATCATCTGTTATAAATGCAAAAAGTTGAGCCACTTCAGATCAGACTATCCCCAGCTCAAGAAAGGTTAGAAGAAGTTCCAAAAAAAAAAGACAATGATGGCTATGTGGAGCGACAGTGATGACTCCACTACAGATGAAGAATTTCATAAAGAAGCAACTTATGCCTTATGGCATATGAAAATGAGGTAACCCCTGAAACTCAAAATAAATTTTCTTATGATGAACTACAAGAAGCTTTTCATGAACTGTTGAATGATCTAAAAAATTAAGATTGAAAAATAAAAATCTAAAATTAAAAAATCAAATATTAGCTAAAGAAAAAGAAGAAGTAGACAGTAAAAATAAAGATTTAAAAAATAAAGTATCAAACTCTACTGAAAGAAAAAGATGAAATTTCAAGCTTAAACAAAACTCTTGTAAAGAAAAATTAGGATCTAAAAAAAGAAGTAACCAAATTGAAATCAATAGTTCATATATTTACTCTAAGTTCAAATAAACTTCAAATGATTATTGATAGCAAAAGAACTGTGTATGATAAAATCGAGCTTGGCTATAATATTCTGAGAAAATAAAAGTTTTTGAAAAATACTTTTGTTAATGCATCCACAAATAAATTATCAAGTATTACTTATTTTAAATGTGGCAAAGTAGGACATAAAGCTTATACATGCTTATCAAACAAATTTGTTGGTACAAATATTAAGAAAATATGAGTTTCCAAAGGGACTATTATGACTAACCCCAAAGGACCTAAGTTAGCTTGAGCTCCTAAAGTTAAAACTTAACTTTATATGTGCAGATGTGTCTTGCATCCCAAGCAACAAAATGGAAGTGGTATCTTGATAGTGGGTGCTTAAGATACATGACCGATGATGAATCTCAATTCATCACATTAGAAGCTAAAAGTGGAGGGATGGTCACCTTCGGAGATAATAGCCAAGAAAAGATCATCGACATTGGTAACATTGGTATCACTCCCTCCACTTGTATTGAAAATATGTTACTTGTAGATGGTCTCAAGCATAATCTGTTAAGTATTAGTCAATTATGTAATAAAGATTATAAAGTAGTTTTTGAATCATCTATATGCATTGTAATTAGTCCTTTTGATGATAGCACTAGATTCATTGGGTATAGACATGGTAATATTTACATGGTTGATTTGGATAATCTTTTCATACAAAATATGCAATATCTTGTGGCCATGAATGCTAAAATCAATGAGACTGATTGGCTTTGGCATCGTAGGCTTGCACATATTAGTATGCACACACTATCTAAAATTATCAAAAAAAATTTGATTTTTGATTCTCTAAAAATAAGTTTTAACAAAGATAAAATTTGTGATGCATGTCAATTAAGCAAACAAACAATTGGTGATGGCCCAGCCCATATAACAAACTCAGCCCACCAACGCCCAAAAAAAAAAAAGGAGAAGAAAACAGGGGAGAAGACTCCCTAAGGGAGTCTTCTTCCTCCTCTCGCCGGCTCCCAATCAGAGTCAGAATCGAGCTCCCTCCGGCTCTATTTAAGGAGGAGATCCCTCCTCTCTCCCTTCCACCAAAGATCATAAGCTCAGTCGGCGGCAATCGCCGGAAAACCACTGCGGAAGACCCGTCCCTGTGCCCGTCCAATTGCTCACCGGAAAAGCCTCGCCGGCATCGGAGGTAAGCCTCCCCCCTTCCTCTCTTCTCCCCTTTCCTTTCCATGCCAGTGTGCATGCTCACCGGCGATTGGAGTCGTCGGATTTCTTTGAGAAAAAGGAGAGTTTTCGGTTTCATTTTCTTTGATTTTCGATGCCGGTGGTCACCGCCGACCACTGCTTTGGCCCTCCTTTGATCGTCGAGTCGCCCCCTCCTGCTGATGGCTGCCCCACGTCTGCTGCGCCGTCGGTCGGAACTCCAACGAGGGGACCTCACGGTCCCCTATTTTGGCCCAAAAGAACCCACGGGAAGAAGAAGAAAGAAGAAAAAGAAAAGAAGAAGAAGAAAAAGAAAAGAAAAAGAAGGAAAAGAAAAGAAAAAGAAAAAGAAAAAAAAAAGAAAGAAAAAAAAAGAGAGAAAAAGAAGAAGAAAAATAATATAATAATAATATAATAATAATAAATAGGATTTTCTTCTCTCTCTTTTGTGAAGAAAAAAAAGAAAAAAAAAGAAGAAAGAAAAGAAGAAAGAAAAATAAAATAAATTAATTAATAAATAATGATATAAATAATAAAATATGAGAAAGAGAGTTTCTCTCTCTTCCCTCTCTTTCTTCAGCCTGAACTAATATTTTCTCTCTCTAGAATTTGACTTTCTCTCTCTACTTTCTCTCTCTAAAATCCTCTCTCTAGATTATTTCTCTCTCCTAAGATTTTTTAAAATTTTGAAAAGAATGATGATGAATTTAAATGATCCTCGTGATGGATTTTTGATCTGTGATCGTCAAACGGTACACCGATATCCACTTTGATCAGATCAAATATTTTTAGATTTTATCTCTCATAATTTTATTGAATTATCCACATGGTAATCTTAGCATGATTTGATCCGATCGATCAAATTTGTTGAATCATATCATCTGAGGAGTTCAAGATAATTTTCTCTCTCTAAAATTTTTTTTCTCGAAAATATTCTCTCTCTTGATTGATTCTAGTGAATGAAAAAATTTTTTTTAATAGTCCTGATCTGATTTTAATGAAGAACCCTGATCCATGATTGTCAGATAGCGTACTGGCACCCATCTTGATCAGACCATGAATCTTTAGATTTGATCATCCATGATTTCGATCTAGCCATGACTTGATTCGATCATGTTGATTTCACCACTCGAGATATTGGATCAATCATAATGTTGGATTGTGTTACCTGATCAATTCAAATTGTACCTCATAAATTCTCTCTCCTCTGATTTTCTCTCTCCACTTGATTTTATGAGATCGATGAAGAAACCTTGATCCTATCACTTCGAATCCGATTTGATCTGATAGTCAAACTTTGGATCGTTTAGGTCCTAATTAGATTTTGATTAGATAAAATTAGATGATCGGATCCAATCTAAACTGTTGAAATATGGTATTCATATTTTTTTTAATTATTAAAATTAATTCTGTATAAGATTGTGGATGTTTGATCATGGGATATCGCGATATCATCTACGAACAAAATTTTTGGAAGAAAAATTTATAGAATTATGTGGGTTTATTGGAATGCATTCGAGGTAAGTAACGTTTCATTTTTTCTAAATTTATCGATAAATTATAATATATTTTTCTGACATGATTTATGAAACGATGCATGAATTGGATGAATGGTATTTTGTTATGAAAATATCTTATTTGAAATATTATGATGAAGCATGATTGAACATATTGATTCCATGATGTATTATATTGATTTATTTCGATACTACATGTTTATATGTTTTATTATCGAAATTAGAATATGAAATATGATTTATGAAGAATTCTGATATAAGAAACATTATGAATTGACAACCTGACTATGTAAAGGACCCTGCCAATGGGGGCATATACGTTGGCAATTGATTTGTCCTGAGGGTTTACATCACCAGAGAGACCAGCGACAAACCGCCAGAGAGACCAACGATTTCAAAGGACTTGACTATCAGATGATTCACAGCTCACCGCAAGAAGATACGCGGTGTTATGACCCTACCACAGAAAAAATGTAGTCATAGCTCATGGTTGACGAAAAGAATTGAAGAATGAAAGAAATTAAAATCTGAAAAGAAACTTGAATTTTCAAAAAAAAAATAAATTTGGCATGAATTATGTTGCATAATTGAAATTGATTTCGAATTGATGAACTCTATATACTTATTTTTTATAAATGATTATTTACTTAAATGCCTGATGAAATCTGTTGAAAAGTGATCATTGCGTACTGAGCTGTCTAGCTCATTACCTCCTATTTTACTATTTTTACAGATGTTGAGGAATTAAGATGATATAAGATATGAATGGAAGAGTGATCAGAAGCAGAATCTTCATATTTTTATTTTAGGTTAAAAGGCTTATTGAACTTGATGTAAAGCCTATGAATCGTTGTTGAATTTATTGAGATATTAAAAAAAAGAAATTTAGATCGTTATGTTTTGAATTTTAAATTATTGTCTAATTTTTTTGCTGTTGTTTTAGAATAGCATGATAAGATGCCTTGCATGCTTATGGAAGAGTTTTCTATGAGTATGCGGCGGTTGCCATGACCCTCGATTCACAATCTCGGGTCGGGGGCGTGACAATTATAGTGGTATCAGAGTATAAGTGGATAAATTATGAAACATAGAATCAGATATAGAATGGATGTAAGTGGATAGATACTAGGGACATTATAGTGTAGATCTTTGATGATTGTAGTAGAAAAAATATTTATAAATTTTGATTTAACATTGAGATTATGTATAAAAGGATCACAAGAGATTATAACATATAGAATTTGAAATATGATGGATGATCTATTGATCATGATATGATTAGTTAGATTTGGATCGAAAGTAATCACAAAAGGATTGACATAAAATTTTATTGTGCATTATGGTTATTAATTTGATCATTGATTATTCAAGTGAATCGTAAGTTCAAATTCGATGTGAGAATAATACTATGATATTACTTCTAGTTGAGAAGTTGACTATTATTGGCAAGATAAAGATTTGACGATAAAATATTATTCCAGGATGGACTAAGAAAATTTTTTTATGATGCTTGATTGGAATATTTATCGAAATTGAATTTGGTATGTGGATTATATATAAAGTGGCATAATAGGATGAAGATATTGCAAAGAAACCTATTTCTTATTGATGAAATCAATTATGAGATTGTAGAATATTCATCGTACTGGAATCTTGAATCATCATCCTTAGATCTAGATAATGGATCTTATTATGTCTCTTGGAGAGTACATGATGTGTATGAAATTTTAATTTAAAAATTTCGTATCTAAGTTGATCAAGAGATTTTTTTGATATTATTATTGAGGTTGTTAATGAAAAATTGATATCTTTAGATTAAGATAAAAGATCTGATTTATATTTATTTCAGATTAAGGGATCCATGTGAATTTATAATTTAGAAATTTTGGATTTAGGAATTGATAGGAGTTCCTTTGTTTTTATTAACGAGGTCCCTAATTGAATCTACTATTAAATGGAGATTTGATTTTTGAAGCTTGTATGATTATTATGAAAGAATATTTGATAGATATTGAAGATCTTGATGATAGAAATTTTAGAAAAAAAAATAATGATTTAAAATTCTTATATATTCTGATTATATCCAAATTTGGTGGAGCATCGAAGGATTTTTTTTTATTGATTTGACTTATAAGGATTTTTGGTTTGAAAATTATCGAATTGAATTGATATGAGAATTAAGATTTGATTCATATTGATTATAGTAAATCTATATGATGGTTCAAATATGATATTGGACTCAAGGGTTAATCAAGATTATTGTACACCAGTAAAGGTATGAATGAGAATCGAAAGTTAATCTTTGACTTCAATTGAAATTTGAAATTTTAGATCTTTTCTATTGATAAGATAAAGAAATAATTTGATCAAAAATTTTTTTAGGTGAAGCTAAGAAATTTTGATTATTAGATTAGAGTGCGCAGTGGAAGCATGGTAATCTGGATTACTTTGAGTAAGTCAGGAATGTTGACCCTTTGAGTTAAAGAATTATGATAGATGATATGGTTTGATACAAAAAATTTATTGATATTAGAAAGAATAATATTTTAAAAATTTTAAATTATTTTTAGATATCCTAATGTGATGTTTAAAAGTGGTGCTTCCACCTACTATACTACAAAAATAATTAGTATCCTAATTCTAGGATGAGTGGACCTTTGATTTTTGATTTTAGATTTAGAATATCCTAAAATTAAATTTTATAATTCTCTATTTATTAGTAAGAATTTGAGATTGTTTATTGAATAATAATTTCGATCTTAGATTATTATACTCAAATATTTATCTCTAGGGTATAATAAAATTTGAATTTAAAACTCTTTTGATCATTATTATTTCTCTGACTGAATGAAAAAGATTGAGGTTATCTATTGATATTGATGATTGTTCTACAAAAGATAGATTGGAGTTATTTATAATTTAATTTGATAATGAATCGATTAATTAAGAGTAGTGAATGTTTAGATAAAGTAAATTGATATACTTACTTAGAATAGAGATATTGATTTTGATTATAAGAAAAATATAGTTTTGATTTAGATCAATTTTTGAGTTATTGAATGACTTAATGATAAAATTTACTTCAAGAATTAGAATATTTAAGAGTTTGAGTGTTTGAGTAAGAAAATTTTGATGACTAAAAATAGTGATATTGATTCAATCAACAATGGTGATATTGATCTTTATAAAATGACTTAATGATGAAGTTGTATTGAGAATTAAAATATCAAAAGTTCGAGAATGAGATTGAAATGATAAATCTTCAACCTTTAAAAGTATGAATAAGAGAAAATATTTTTAAATTTTGATTGATTGGGATATCATCAAATGATTCACATAAGTATATTTTTCCTATCTTATGATGGGTTGAAATTAAGAGTGGTTAATATTTTGAAATAAATAAATAAATAAATAAATGATGATGAATGAAGTTCTTATGTAAGAATAGAGACATTGACCTTCTTCTATTCATAAGAGATAGATTTGATTTGAGTCATGAGATATTGAACATTATTTTACAGAAAATGAGATCATAATTTCGAAATCCTGAAATATTAAAAATCTTTGAGATGTTGATCTTGATAAATAAGGAAATGGATGGTTCCGTTTCAGATCAATATTTGATGTATTTACTTTTTTCTTATGAAATGATTTAAGAATGAATTTATATCAAGAATTAGAATATTAAAATATTTGTGGATGAGATTCAAGTAAGAAACTATAAAGACTCAAGCAAGAAAAATTTTGAGGATGAAATTTCTTTTAGAGGGGAAGAATGTAATGGCCCAGCCCATATAACAAACTCAGCCCACCAAAGCCCCCCCCCCAAAAAAAAGAAGAAAATAGGGGACTCCCAATCAGAGTCAGAATCGAGCTCCCTCCAGCTCTATTTAAGGAGGAGATCCCTCCTCTCTCCCTTCCACCAAAGATCATAAGCTCAGTCGGCGGCAATCGCTGGAAAACCACCGCGGAAGACCCGTCCCTGTACCCGTCAAATTGCTCGTCGGAAAAGCCTCACCGGCGTCGGAGGTAAGCCTCCTCCCCTTCCTCTCTTCTCCCCTTTCCTTTCCATGCCAGTGTGCATGCTCGCCGGCGACCGGAGTTGTCGGATTTCTTCGAGAAAAAGGGGAGTTTTCGGTTTCATTTTTTTTTGACTTTTGATGTCGGTGGTCACCGCCGACCATCAGTTTGGCCCTCCTTTGGTCGTCGAGTCCCCCCCCTCCTGCCGATGGCCGCCCCATGCCGGCTGTGCCGTCGGTCGCAACTCCAACGAGGGGACCTCACGATCTCCTATTTCGGCCCAAAAGAACCCACGGGAAGAAGAAGAAAGAAGAAAAAGAAAAGAAGAAGAAGAAAAAGAAAAGAAAAAGAAGGAAAAGAAAAGAAAAAGAAAAAGAAAAGAAAAAGAAAGAAAAAAAAGAGAGAAAAAGAAGAAAAAAAATAATATAATAATAATATAATAATAATAAATAGGATTTTCTCCTCTCTCTTTCGTGAAGAAAAAAAAGAAAAAAAAAGAAGAAAGAAAAGAAGAAAGAAAAATAAAATAAATTAATTAATAAATAATGATATAAATAATAAAATATGAGAAAGAGAGTTTCTCTCTCTTCCCTCTCTTTCTTCAATCTGAACTAATATTTTCTCTCTCTAGAATTTGACTTTCTCTCTCTACTTTCTCTCTTTAGAATCTTCTCTCTAGATTATTTCTCTCTCCTAAGATTTTCTAAAATTTTGAGAAGAATGATGATGAATTTAAATGATCCTCGTGATAGATTTTTGATCTGTGATCGTCGGACGGTACACCGACATCCACTTTGATCAGATCAGGTATTTTTAGATTTTATCTCTCATAATTTTATTGAATTATCTACTTGGTAATCTTAGCATGATTTGATCCAGTCCATCGAATTTGTTGAATCATATCGTCTGGGGAGTCCAAGATGAATTTTCTCTCTCTAAAATTTTTTTTCTCTAAAATATTCTCTCTCTTGATTGATTCTAGTGAATGAAGAAATTTCTTTTAATAGTCCTGATTTGATTCTAATGAAGAACCCTGATCCATGATTGTCAGACAGCGTACTAGCACCCATCTTGATCAGATCATGAATCTTTAGATTTGATCATCCATGATTTTGATCTAGCCATGACTTGATTTAATCATGTTGATTTCACCACTCGAGATATTGGATCAATCGTAATGTTGGATTGTATTATCTGATTAATTCGAATTGTACCTCATGAATTCTCTCTCCTCTGATTTTCTCTCTCCACTTGATTTTATGAAATCGATGAAGAAATCTCGATCCTATCACTTCCAATCCGATTTGATCTGATAGTCAAACTTTGGATCGTTTAGGTCTTAATTAGATTTTGATTAGATAAAATTAGATGATCAGATCCAATCTAAATCATTGGAATATGGTATTCATATTCTTTCTAATTATTGAAATTGATTCTGTATAGGATTGTGGATGTTTGATCATGGGATATCGCGATATGATCTACGAACAGAATTTTTGGAAGAAAAATTTATAGAATTATGTGGGTTTATTGGAATGCATTCGAGGTAAGTAATGTTTTACTTTTTCTAGATTTATCGACAAATTATAATATATTTTTTTGACATGATTTGTGAAACGATGCATGAATTGGATGAATGGTATTTTGTTATGAAAATATCTTATTTGAAATGTTATGATAAAGAATGATTGAACATATTGATTTCATGAGGCATTATATTGATTTATTTCGATACTACATGATTATATATTTTATTATCAAAATTAGAATATGAAACATGATTTATGAAGAATTCTGATATAAGAAATATGATGAATTGACAACCTGACTATGTAAAGGACCCTGCCAATGGGGGCATATATGTTGGCAATTGATTTGTCCTGAGGGTTTACGTCGCCAGAGAGACCAACGACAAACCACCGAGAGACCAACGGTTCCGAAGGACTTGGCTGCCAGATGATTCGCAGCTCACCGTAAGAAGATACGCGATGTTATGACCCTGCCACAGAAAAAATATGGTCACAGCTCATGGTTGATGAAAAAAATTGAAGAACGAAAGAAATTGAAATCTGAAAAGAAACTTAAATTTTTGAAAAAGAAATGAATTTGGCATGAATTATGTTGCATAATTGAAATTGATTTCGAATTGATGAACTCTATATACTTATTTTCTATAAATGATTATTTACTTAAATACCTGATGAAATCTGTTGAAAAGTGATCATTGCTTACTGAGCTGTCTAGCTCATTACCTCCTATTTTACTGTTTTTACAGATGTTGAGGAATTAAGATGATACAAGATATGAATGGAAGAGTGATCAGAAGCAGAATCTTCATATTTTTATTTTAGGTTAAAAGGCTTATTGAACTTGATGTAAAGCCTATGAATCATTGTTGAATTTATTGAGATATTAAAAAAAAAAAATTAGATTGTTATGTTTTAGATTTTAAATAATTGTCTAATTTTTTCGCTGTTGTTTTAGAATAGCATGATAAGATGCTTTGCATGCTTATGGGAAGAGTTTTCTATGAGTATGCGGCGGTTGCCATGACCCTCGATTCACAATCTCGAGTCGGGGGCGTGACACAAAATATGCAATGTCTTGTGGCTATGAATGCTAAAATCAATGAGACTGATTGGCTTTGGCATTGTAGGCTTGCACATATTAGTATGCACACACTATCTAAAATTATCAAAAAGATTTTGATTTTTGATTTGCTAAAAATAAGTTTTGACAAAGATAAAATTTGTGATGCATGTCAATTAAGCAAATAAACAAGAATTTCTTTTAAATCTAAGAACATTATTTCAACTTCTAAACCTTTAGAACTTTTACGTATGGATTTATTTGGTCTCACAAGGATAACTAGTCCAGGAGGTAAATGATATGGTTTTGTAATCGTTGATGACTTTTCGCATTTCACTTGGGTCTTATTTTTAGCATCTAAAGATGAAGCATTTTCAATATTTTTTAAGTTTTATCAAAATATTTCAAATAAAAAAGTTTTACCAATTATTTCAATTTATAGTGACCATGGCACTAAATTTAAAAATAAAGATTTTAAAAAATTTTGTAATAAAAAAGGTATAGATTATAATTTTTCAGCACCTAGAACATCACAACAAAATAGAGTAGTAGAGAAGAAAAATAGGACCCATGAAGAAATAGCCCGTACCATGCTATATGAGAGCAAGCTCCCAAAGTATTTTTGGATAGAAAAAATTAACATAGTATATTACATCTTAAATCGTGCTTTAATAAGATCAATTTTAAAGAAAATACCTTATAAATTATGGAAAGGTAGAAATCCTAACATAGGTTATTTTCATGTTTTTGATTGCTGCTGTTTTATTTTAAATAATGGCAAAGATAGCTTAGGTAAATTTGATGCTAAATCTGATAAAGCTATCTTTCTTAGCTATTCGACTTCTAGCAAAGCTCTTAAAGTATTTAATAAAAGAACATTAGTAGTGGAAGAGTCAATTCATGTAGTTTTTGATGAAGCTAATGATCTTCCATCAAAGAAGAGAGAGGGTGCTAATGATGCAGGTATCATAGAAGAAGGAATGAAAGAGCTCACCATCAATGACTCAAATGAGCAAAATGAAAAATAGTTGGAAGAAAAATATGAGGATGAAAGCATCAATGATCAAAACATTCAAGAACAACCTCAAGATACAAGTAATCTTCCAAAAAAATGGAGGTATATCCATAATCACCTCAAAGAATTAATCATTGGTGATCTGATACAAGGGGTAAGAACTCGATCCTCTCTTAGAGATGTATGTAATTATGTAGCTTTTATTTCACACCTAGAACCGAAAATAATAGAAGAAGCTGAACAGGACCATAACTGGATAATTGCTATGCAAGAAAAGCTAAATCAGTTTGAAAGAAACAATGTATGGACTCTTGTTGCTAGACCTAAAAATCATCCAATAATCATAACAAAATGGGTATATAGGAATAAATTAGATGAAGATGGTAATGTAATCAGAAATAAAGCTAGATTAGTTGCTAAAGGATATAATCAACAAGAAGAAATTGATTTTGATGAAATATTTGCACCGTTGCTAGACTAGAAGCCATAAGAATGCTGCTTGCTTATGCATATTTCATGAACTTTAAATTGTTTCAAATGGATGTTAAAAGTATTTTTCTAAATGGTTATATTGCTAAAGAAGTATATATAGAGCAACCCCCAGGTTTTGAAAATCATAAATATCAAGATCATATATTTAAGTTAAATAAAGCATTGTATGGTTTAAAATAAGCCCCTAGGGCTTGGTATGAAAAATTAAGTAAGTTCTTACTACAAAATAATTTTCAAGAGAAAAAGTAGTTACAACTCTTTTTATAAAAAAAAATAAAAAATTTTACTTATACAAATATATATTGATGATATTATAGTTGGGTCTACTAATGAAGCTTTGTGTCAAAAATTTGCCAAGCTCATGTAGGGGAAGTTCAAGATGAGTATGTGGGAGAACTCACTTTCTTCCTCGAACTCCAGATCAAATAAATAAAAGAAGGGATCTCCATCATCCAAAGTAAATGCACAAAAGAACTATTAAAGAAATTTAGAATGGAGAGCTCCAAAAGTGTAAATACTCCTATGACCCCTTCTTGTAAATTAAATAAAGATGAACTTGGCAAGAATGTTGATTCAAAGCTTTATAGAGATATGATAGACTCTTTGTTATATCTTACTGCCAGTAAATCTGATATAATATTCAGTGTATGTATGTGTGCTAGATTCCAGTCAAATCTTAAGGAATCTCATTTAAATGCTATTAAAAAAAATTTCAAATACTTAAAAAAGAACACAAAATGTAGGACTTCGGCTCTCTAAGCAATCTTCTATGGATTTAATAGGTTACTCAGATACAGATTTGCTAGATGTAGGTTAAATAGAAAAAGTACTAGTAAAACTTATCAATTTTTAGGAGTAAACTTAATTTCTTAATTTAACAAAAATTAAAATTCAATGGCATTGTCTATGGCCGAGGCCGAGTATATTGCAATTGGAAGCTGCTATGCTCAAATCTTATGGATTAAGCAACAACTCATAGATTTTAGAATTAAACTTAAAAATATTTTCATAAGATGTGATAACACTAGTGCCATTAATTTAACCAAAAATTCAATCCAACACTCTAGGTCAAAATATATTGAAAATAGACATCATTTTATAAGAGAACATATTCAACATAAATACTGAAAAGTAATTAGCTGATATTTTCACTAAAGTATTAAATAAAAATAGATTTAATGAAATTAGAAGGGAATTGGGCATCTTAGATCTTTCTGCTTGATCTCTAATCATAATTTCTCTTCCAAAATCTATCAAAAATCTCTTGACTTCATCATCTTAATTTTGGGAGTCATCTATCTTTTTTTAAGATTATTTTAAGTCAATTAAAAAATCATTAGTGTTATTCAGATATGATCTCGAATTTTTTTCTGTTAAAATTCTCCATCAAAAATCATACCAAAATTTACCTGAACTCTATATGATCATCTCAAGTCGATACAAATCTTTTCAATTTTTTTTTCTTTTGATATTTTTCTCATTTTTGAATTATTTTCTCATCGCCTGATTTTTTTCTAGATGGGACGATCCATAGGGGATCCCAATTATTCAGGCAAATAGATTTTGTGTGAGCCGACCCATTTAAATTTCTCTCTTAAAACCTAAGTGGGGTGACTCATTTGCTATGCTTCTTCCCCCTCTTCTCATCCCAAACCAAAACCCTTCTCCAAACTCTCCACCAGCCACAATCTCCTAAATCCATCACCTTATCCATCCAAAAATCTTTGATTTCTATCTCAAAATCTAGGGTAAAAACATCCTCTCAGCATATCTTTGATCAAAGCCCTCTCCTTCTTTCTCTCCATCAAAACCTTAAGCCCTAATCTCCAAAATCCAAGACAATCTCCTCAAAATCCCTTCTCTTCATTTCCATTCATCCTTCACCCTTCTCTATTCTCTTGACCAGTTCTCTTGCTTTTATTGGGACAATGGACCCCAAGATATAGTTGCCACAGAGAAGGAAGTCAATGAGGTCTTTGGAGGCTGAAGAAAGAAGAAAGAAGACTACTCAAGTTTCAGTTCAAGCCTTTCCTCCCATAACCCCAAGTAAGATCTCTCTGTCTGCAAGAAAGATTGTCTCGGGAAGAAATGTTGATTTTTGGTTCTTAAGAAGTGATGGATTTACTATTGGTGAAAAATTAATCAAACAAGGGTGGAGATTTTTCTATAGTTTGTCTGAGCCCATACACATTGATTTGGTCAAGGAGTTTTATTCTAATCTAATTTTCACTGATGGAGTTCTAAGATCAATAGTTAAGGGTGTCCAAATTATACTAAATGCTCCTAGGATAGGTAGACTTCTTCAGATGTCCTGTGAAGGTAGTTGTCTCGATGAGCTTTCAAGAAAAGAAATCGAGCTCGGGATCATTTTAGGAAGAGAGGATGTGGAGGGGTTCATGAAAATTGAAGCTAAGGATTTGAGTATGGAGATGAGATTGCTCCACCACATGATTTTTAGGATTTTCTTCCCTAGAGGGGGAAGATATGATTTGATGACTGGTCGAGACATCTGTTTGATGCACTTTGTAGTCTTCGAGTCTCCACTAAATCTACCATTTTTAATGATTGATTCCATGAGGGAGGCCTTGAATAGATCTAAGGCTCTCTTGCCCTATGGTATGGCTCTTACAATGATATTTAGGGAGTCTGGAGTGAGCCTTGAGGGAGAAGTTGTTTGCAGATTATCGAACACTGACACCTACAATGATCACTCTCTTCGACGCATGAGATTTATCAGGGTAGATGGTCGTTGGACCAAGGGTCGAGGAGCTACAGTCGAGGAGGAGGAGCATGCTGAAGGGGAGGGTCCCTCATCACCATCTGAGCCTAGGCAGAGCCCTGATGTTCACTTTGTATCAAAGCTTAAGGTGGGACCCTCAGTCAGTGCACCCCTATCTATGGGTCGTGCTGTGCCATCTTCATTTAGATTAGGGGAGGATGAGATGGGACTATTAGCTGAGTGAGTAGCAGGTATTTTCTCCATCCAGCAACAGTAGTTCTAGGAGCAGGTCCTTCAGCAGCCCCACTAGTTTCAGTAGTATCAGCAGCAGATCATCCAGCAGATGCAGCAGCAGCAGTAGTATCACTCACCTTAGTCGAGTTTTTTTCTGCCTCTTCCTCAGATCTCTCTGTCGTGCCACACATTTTCTCATTGGTACAGCTTTTGTCTGACTTGAGCTCCAGACTGAAGAGTATAGAGAGCTCCATGCTCAAGTTTAGTGGCAGGATCTTTGATATTGAGAGAGAGATTAGACTGATACTAGATTCTCTATCGACAGAAGCGAGCACATTGAGCACCTCTTCACCTCAATTGGCTGATTTGACTTGAGAGGTAGAGAAACTCCACTGGCTGCATCGTTCTACACTTGAGTTGTTCCTGGTTGATATCAGAGACTTGAGGGACTTCATTTCTTCTAATTTTAAGGGGCTTCGAGTTTTAGTCAGAGGCATCTTGTCTCAGCTAGATGCCATAGGACTCAGCTCCAGTCCAAATCCTCCATATCTAGTGAGCCTGCTTTTGTCCAGCCTATCGCATTCCATCCCCCAACATCTTCTACTCGGACCAGACCATCCAGTCGAGGTCAAGGCTGATTTTGTTTTAGTTGTTTTGATCTTGAGCTCGATGCCCATGCTCTCTGATCTGATCATTTTGTATTAGCAGTTTTAGATTACATACTAGTTAGTTGTTGTATTTTATTTTAGTAGTTGAATAGATGAGAACCTTATACTCATAGATATATATTATGACATGATCTTTGTAATGAATGAATGTACTTGACTCTTGTAACCTCTTATTTTGTTGTAATTAATGTATGAGGTTATCTATTATCATCACTTTGTATGTCCAACTTCTATTTATATATGAATGAATGAATGTCTATTACATTTAAAATTACTCTGATACCTGATGTAACATCATAGCTCATTAAAAAAAAAATCTTACTCTCTCTAGTCCATTTTTGATGATGTCAAAAAGGGGGAGAAGATAGTCTATCTTGAATTTTTGCAAATTTTGTTAAATTTTGCTCTGATACGTCCATTTTTTGCTCCGATACGTCTATTTTGATATTTTTGCAAAATACTCTGATACATCTATTTTTGATTTTGTAAAATACTCTGATATATCTATTTTTGATTCTAGCTCTGATACTTTCATCTTTGCTTTGATACCAAAATAAGGAAGAGAGAAAGAAAGATTCTTTTTATATATATATTGCTCTGAAACTAAAAATAAGGAAGAGAAAAAAAAAATTTTTATGAACCATTTTTGCTCTGATAACAAATATAAGAAAAATTTTTACAACTTGACCACTTTTTATATAAGAAAGGGGGAAAATTTTTGTAAAATGGTCAAAATGGTTACTTTCATCTTTTTCATATAAGAAAGGAGAGCATTTTGCTGATTAGAAATAATTTTTGAAAGAACCCTAATACCTTCACAAATAATTTTCAGTAAAATGATTTAAAACATTACAACTTACAAAAAATATGTATCTCATGATATTCTATGCTTAATCTTTGACATGTTCCTACAAGTACTTCACAAACTCAATCCCTTGAGCTATATGAATTTTTTTTTGAACACTCAAATATTTTGTTATTATAAAAAAAGGAGAGATTATTGCTCCAAAAATTAATTTTGATAATCACAAACCATTTGAGGAGACTACTAATAAGTTTCTTATCTTTAGAGAATATTTTAGTGATGTTTTAGGTAGTCCAAAATATTGAGTTTGAAAAGCTCCATCAAGTATGTCAAAGTTGATATTTCTACAAGTTGAAGCCATTTTTGAAGCCTTTTGGAAGTGTCAAATTGATTCAAATTTATTTAAGAGTATTTGATAATATTCTGATAAATTTCAAATCTTAAATATATAAAAAATTAGGTTGAAACAAAATAGGATGATCCAACTGGGTCATCCCCTTCCTTTGGGTAGCCGACACGCTCTGTTTTTGGCTTGTGGCATATAATGGGACGACCGATGGGTCGACCCTTAAGACTCTGAGATCAAAATAGAGAGTCTATTTTTCAGACTGACCAAATGAGGTGACTCATGGGACTTTTCAGTCATAGTGGGATGATTCATTCTAGGTGAACCTCGTAATGGCTAGTTTTTAGCCTATTTTTGATGTATTTAATGCGTATTTAACACTCTCCAATGGCTCTTAACCGATACTAAGATACTCTCAAGTCTAAATAGAGGCTATAAATACTCTCTAGAGATGAAAAATCAACTATGATTTATTCATTCAAGCTCACATTCATGAAAGAGAAAGAAAAATCTAGAAAGAGAGGAAAGAAGTATTCAATCAGCTCACCAACCACTCTTCAGCTGCATTCAAGTGTGCAATCAATTGAGGGTATTCAGCAAAAGCCTCTTCTCCTTAAGTATTATATTTTTATTATATTTATTATGCTCATTCAAGGGACTGTTGTGCTGAAATTTCTATACACTATTCACTTGTGATTTTATTTTGGGTTTTGAGTTTTGGAGGGTTTCAAAACTCGGATAGATTGATCTGAACTTGAAATTGAAGTGTTGTGGGTTGGGTTATACTTAAAAAATAAGTATTTTTGCTTGGATAGCAAGGGTCGAGGTTATCCAACATGTTGTATCTTGAAATCTTTTTAGTGGATTGAATTTCTAAGTAGGGACTTGGGATGTGGATGTAGGTGCAAGGTTGGTATCGAACTACTATAAATCTCTTGTGATTGTTGTGTTTGCATCTTTTTGTTCCTTCATTGTGTTTTATACTTGCTTACTTATCTTTTATGGTTGATTTTATTTTTTCAGCTAATCAATTCACTCCACTCAATAAGTATAGCACATTATTTGAGTGCACTAATCACAAACATTTTAAAAAGATCCAATTCACCTCCTTTCTTGGGCTCCATATCTGGGCAACAATTTCCTAATTGGATTGGGGCCTAATTGGTTTCATAATTAGACAAGGACCTAACTAGTTAGTTTGTTATAACAAATTCTTAAGTTGGTTAGGATTGGGTCCAAAAATTAGTTAGAGTTGGAACAAGATTCCTGAGTCTAATTTGGAATAGGATTTAACCAACTCTACACCACCCATCTATTTAAGATTCTCCATGCCCCTCTCCTCTCTTTCACCATGGAATAATTCACACCCAAAGGAGCCACGTTCTCCTTCTCTTCCATGAGAAATAGGTGGCATCCTCTCCTCTCCATGCCACCCAAAAGATGGTAGGAGGCATCCAAGAGTTGGATGCCCCAAAAGCTCTACATGCCAAGCCCCAAAAGCTCTACACGCCAAGCCCCTCTTCTCTTCTCTTCTTGAAGAAATTTTGGGAGACTTGCTTGCTGATTCTTAGGCATCAAAGAGAGGCTCCTCTGTTGATTTTATAGCAAAAAATTAGGGAAGAAAGATTCTTTCCAACGAGAGAAAGAGAAGGAAGAAGAAAGGTCTTTTTTGTAGTGCGCAGCCTTAGAGAAGGAGTTCTTCTTTTATATTTTTTTTAAATTTTTTTTAGCATAAAAATTAGATTGGATCTGATTTTAGTATAAAAATTTATAGAAAAAATATCAAAAAAATTTGGTTGGGTGTTTGGGGCTTCCTAGAGTTCTAGATCAAGAAGAAAAGGGAGAAGAAAAGAGAAGAACGGTTCTTCTCTTGGATCTCTCTTTTGGATTCTTCTAGAGCTTAGAATTTTATATAATCTTTTGTATAAAAAATTAAATTAGATTTAATTTTTATCATAAAAAATTAGAGAAGAAAAGTTCTTCTTAAAGGTGTGGAAGGAAGAGAGAAAGGTTCTCTCTTGTTCGTGGGAGAATTAAGAAAAAAAGATTCTTCTCTTGATCTCTATTATAGAGATCTGATACGTGGATCCAGAAAAAAAAGAGAAGATCTCTTTATTCTTCATCTTCTTTATGTTTCTCTTAAATCAGCTAAGAGCATGGTGTCTTCGCGATATAACACTTTCGGAGAGACTGATCAGCACAAGGGCATCATGTGGATACCTATAGAGGCCAGACGTATGTGCAGCTGCTGAGCATCATGAAAAATCAACTACTATAAATTTTAGATATGGTGATCTACTATTCACACTCAGGTATAGAGTTTTAAACTCAATTCATATTTAGATATGATCTAAACATAATTCATATATGATCTGATTTGATATAGATGTGATCTTTGCTTGTTAAATTTTAGATTTTGAATTTACATATATGCATATTAGTTCATGTCATAGATCCTGTATGGTAGTTTTAGATTTGATTCATGCATGTATTATAGATTAAATTATTTAATCTATATATGTTCCACTATAAAATTTTAAAAATGCATGCACCAAACCACCGCGCTTCCCTTCAACTGGTATCAGAGTGAAGGTTCGTTATGACATGAACATATATGCATGTAAAGTTAAAATTTAGATTTAGTAATATATGAAATATATTATGATCTAATATAAAAATCAGGTCTGATATAATTTAGATTAGATCTAAATTTTTGCATATATGATATATGAGTAGATTAGATGATCCGATTAGTAAGACTTGATTGGATTGATCACCAGGCTGTCCGATCATAGGAGCAAAAAGGATTTAAAGATCCTCTCTTTTTATTCGATAAGGTGCTCTTATGGTATGTAGGGGTGCCATGTGATTTAATCCCATGAACAAGAATGCGAAAGGAAGAACTTACTTTTCTGTAAAATTCTAGATGTTAAAATCTTAAGATTTGTTTTATATGATACTAAGCTTGAGTTGTATGAAAAATAGAATATCTAATCTGTATGATTAAAATTATTTTAATCATAAAAAATAAAATTTAAAATCATAAAATATTTAGATATGATCTAAATTTTATTTATAATTAATTTTATTTCAGTTTATACAAAAATTTTCAGATTTGAAACTATATGATACCTGTTGGCATGCCAACTGAGCTGACTCAGTTCAAAACTGAGTCGACCCAATCTCCTAGTTTAATCGGCTCAATGCTGATTGACCAACCAAGTTATCTCAGATCGAACAATAATGATTACTATTCATGATTAGTTAGTCGACTGATACGACTTAGTCGACCAACTGAAGTGAGCCAACTCAGTTCAGAGGTGAGCTGGCCTAGTTTTTATAATAGAAAATTCTATATAAAAATGATGTAAAATTATTTTACAAAATTGAAATGATTTTAATTAATAACTTTAATCCATATTAATGCTATACTTAATTAAGAATTAAGAAATATATTTTAGATCTAAAATTGTAATTAAAGATCTAATGATATTGTATAAAATATGAGGAATGGGTTATCTCAAATCAGGTCCTTTTAATTGGGTTACCCCTAAGGTTAGAATCAAAGACTTAATAGACTAAATAGAGTAGTTGATCAAATCTAACCAATAATTGATTTAGACTAGGTCAAAGATACTCTAGATCAAACATAATAGTTATAGTTGATCAAGTCTATATCTTTGATTAAACCAAATAGACCTTGATTGTGACTTAATGGTTGAGCCTAAGCCATTAGGCTGATTAGATCGCTAAGTGATTCAAGTTGATTCATATCATTAAGATTAATCAGTTTGACTGATTTAGGTACCGTGGACCAACTTGTCTCTAATCTTTTTCATGACTTGGTGAAGTCAGTGAAATGATTTACGACTTACCGGTTGGACCAACTAGTCTCTAGTCCTTTACATGACTTGGTGAAGTCAGTGAGAGGATTTATGACTTGTAGGTCGATTGATGTGTTATAATATATATTAACCAAATTTTTTAATTATTAGGTCCATAAAATGAGCTAGTTATGGGGATAACTAGATCATAGCCTCCTATTAAGATGCATGATAATGCATTCAATATTCTAAATAGGCATCGGAGGCACCACACGCCTGCTTTCTATTGGGTATTGGAATTATCATTCATCCTATGACCATTTTATTGTGTCCTTCAGATCAATGGTCAGGTTGGTTGAGCCACACTCAGGTCTAGACATTCGTTTGCTAGATGCACTTGATGTAGTCATGTTAATGGTTGGACCTAATCAAATTTTTCAGTGGAGGCGCCACATGCCTACTGAAGAGATACCTGGGGTAAAATCTGATTGCTAGAAATTATTTGAAAAAATAATTGGTTAGTAACCTACCCATGGATGCACTAAGATTGCCCGAGCCACACTCGATCCTGAATGCAATTTGTGTGGATTCTAGTACCCACTAAGGAATTAAACTAATTCTTCGAATTAGAGGTAGAGGCTACGAATTCGTATAAAATAGTGGGAGAACTTTAGACTAAAGTCTAAATCTTTAGGATTAAAATAGTTTATATACTAATAGGTCAATTATTTTTTTTTTTAACAATGACTAGAATATTATTGCTCTGTTCACTGTTAGACAGTGACAACATTATCAAACCTAACTTTGATATTCAGTGTCAGAAATTAAGTATAATTTTTGAGCTAACTAATCAAGAGTCTAAGACTAACCCAAACAGACCTGAAAGAGAAATCAGTAAATAATTACTGATCAAGATAGTTATATGATAACTCCTTAAAATTTTTCTATTGGTAATACTACTACCTGGGTATAAGATACCGACATTACAGGTCATATTTGTAAATAGTTGTAAAAGATTTCAGGATAGTAGAAGATTTGAAAATGATCAGAGACTCCTGAATATAAGAGATGGAAGTCTATTCCAGTCTTAACATTAAGAATCATCGAGCTTGTTTTCAATCCTGAAGATGTTATTTTAAGTGATTGTTACTATTGTCCAATCTTATTGATGGTGTCAATAAGAATGATTATTATGGTATCACTGTGAATAATACTACAATAATGAGTAGATAATTGAAAATGATATAAACTCAATACCATAGCCTGTTAGTGTAAAGTACACATCTAACTAGTACCTTAGATTAGATAATATCACTAAAGCCTATCTTTGGCATAGTTGACTTAGTCATCTTTTATTGAAAAGGGTGTATGAGTCAGTGATGTTCTGAGTTTGGTACATATTGATGCATTTGCACTCATAAACATAAATATCAGAGGAGGGCTTACTACTTCATTAAAATCTTAGATAGCCTATCATGGTATGGGTGCATCTTGCTTATGAAGCACAAGTCCAAATCGATTGAAATATTCAAATAATTCTGTAATGAGATAGAAAAATAAACTGCAAAGAGTATTAGTACTCATCAATCAGATCGATGAAGCAAATACCTTTACAGTAAGTTTTATAACATGTCTTGAAGAGAATTGAATTATCTCTCAATGGATCTTTCTTAGGACACCACTGTTTAAAAGAATATCTAAAAAGAGAAATCAAACTTTATTAGATATGGTTCGGTCCACTGTGGATTTGCTGGTCTGCTTGAGATTATATTTAGAGACTACTTGATATGTGCTTGAGAATGTTCTGAGCAAATCGATCATCAAATTTTCATATGAGATATGGATTTGGATAATTTGATACTCTCTTATCTTAGGATTTGGAATGTCAGACTTATGTGAAATATTCACAAACTGACTAGCTTGGATCTTGGTTTGATAAATATCATTTTACGGATATTCCTTCTACCTTCCTAATAAACATAAGATGTTCATGAATCTTAAGGCATTCTTTTTGAAAAAAAAAAATTTTGATGAAGGAACTGATGCCATTAAGATCAAGCTTGGTGAAGCTTGATAGGTAGAAAAATTGACTTTGACACAAACCAACAGAACTAGAGTTGATTAGATCAAATTCAGAGCTTAATGTAAAAGCATCCTTGAGTAGATACAGTAGAGTACCGTGTCAGTCGAGTAGATACTTTGGTTTCTAAGTTTGAGATAGAGATTTGATCTCTCATATGGATGCTATATAGAGATCTAACTTTAAAAAGTAGCTTAGAGTCATTAAATCTAAAATAAAATTCATGAAGATCGATGATGTATGGACATTCGTTGATTCACCTGAAGGGGTAAGACCCACAGGGTGTGAGTGGATTTTAGATGGATAAGAGGTGTAGATGGAAAGGTGGAGATCTATTAATTCTGTTCAGTTGCTAAGAATTTCATCAAAGTTATAATATTGACTATGACAAGATGTTTTCCTTGTGGCAATCCTTAAGTCCATTCGGATTGAATTAAACTTCTCAAAGTTGAAACATACATTTTGAATGTATGGCTTCATTGAGAATGAAGCAGAATCCTATGTGTACAAATAGACTAATAATTTTGTAATAATATTCTTTATATTATTGGAGATAAAATTTTCTTAATCAGAAATGACATCCCTACATTATAGAGAATAAAAGTTTGGTTGTCATCTCTATTCTCTATAAAAGTTTGGAAGGTTATGAGAACCATACTTAAGTATTTATGAAATACTAAGGATCAATGGCTCATTTATGGAGAATCTGACTTAAAATCTACGAAATATTGATTCCAGTTTCTAGTCAGATCGAAATGACAAAGTTGTATCAGATTATGTTTTTATCCTAAAAGAGGAGTGACATGTTGAAAAGATTCTATGCAGTATTTAGTAGCCAATTTTATTTGTAATATGAAGTTCTTTGCGGCATTTGATGCTGGTAAAGAAGTTGTTTGGTTATGAAAGTTCATTAAGGAGCTTGGAGTGGCACCCTTCGTTGATGGTCCAGTCCTTCTGTATTGACAGTAGCACTGGAGCCATAGCTCAAGCTGAAGAACCAATGTTCCATCTGAGAATCAAATACTTTTTGCATCGCTATCACCTTGTTCGATAAGATCAAAATAAAGTCGACCTTAGAAAGATCGACTAAAAGGAGAACTTGACTGACCCATTGACCAGAGCAATCAAATCTAAAGAGTTCGATAATTACAAATGAAAGATGGATATTTGATACCAATCTGATTAGCTTTAGTCCCAGTGAGAGTTGTTGGAAAATATGTCCTAAAGCCAATCATCTAGGTTGTAGATGATTCTACTCTATATATGTATATGAATTATAAAATGATAAATATTATCTGGTAGATTCATCATAAAAAATGTATCATCCTTATTGGTGCAAAATTCCGCCGATGCCGGAGAAGCTGGAGTCAAGGGGATCACGGCCACTGCCGGGACCTGCAAGGAAAGTCTAAACCGGAGTTGGGGGTGCTCTGGCAAGACCCTCCGATGCTCAAGTCAGTATTCTGCTTCAACAGAAATGGAGCACTCGAATGAGATTTTAGCAGAGTTTAGAGATAGTGCTTAGAGCTTAGAGGAGAACGTATCTGGAGGGTCTCTTTTATAGATGGGAGAGCGTAACCAATTGACAGCAACGTCCATAACTGCCTGGTAGTGGGCCGTTCAGGGCCACGTGGAGTTTGTTACGGAGAGTGGAGTGGTGTTCGTTGTCGCGACTTGTCGGAGAGTGGTGGGGCCACGTGGAGTTTGTTACAGAGAGTGGAGTGGTGTCCATTATCACAACTTGCCGGGGAGTTCGGGCTGGATGGCTGAAGCTCAGTTGGGACGTCTGGGGGAGTGAAATAGCTCTCTGTCCCAACAATCTAAGAGAAGCTCAGATATTTTTGAGGTTGCTGACAGGTTAACTATTGTTGGGTGCCTTAGGCATTGATGCTGCAGACGGAAGTCATCTACTGTAGAAGTTCGGACGAAGTTCGGTTCTTACAGAAGTTTGAAAGGAGGTCGCTTACTGTAGAAGCACGGATGGAGATCGATTGCCATGGAAGTCCGTATGGAGACCGCTTATTGTAGAAGCTCGGCTGAAGTCTGCATGCAATAGAAGTTCGGATGGAATTCGCTTACTGTAGAAGCTCGGATGAAATTTGAAAGATGGTCGACCACTGTAGAAACTTGGATGGAGTCTGGTTATTGTAGAAGTCCTACTGCTGGAGAAGCCCGAACATTGACGAAGTCTGGAAGAAGCTCGGAGTAAAGTCGATCGTGACAGGAGAAAGTCTGAAAGAGATTTGGAGAGTAGTCGATCACTGTAGAAAATCAGCTGATAGTGAAGCTCAGAGAGCATTTGGAGCAGTCTGATAGGCGACTGAAGGAGCTCATTATTGGAGAAGTCTAGAGGGTACAGTAGGAGTTCATCCATTGGAGGAATCTGGAGGGCACTGTGGAAGGTCGACTGTTGGAGGAGTTCGAATGGTACTACGGAAGCTCGGATGGTCGGGGGAGTTCAGAAAGACACCGCATAAGGTCGGAAGCTGGAAGAGTCCTGGGAGGGTTGGCCTCTTACGAACTTCGGCTGGGGTTATTTTACACCCAACACCAGTCCCCCTACTTTCGAGTTCGGGTTTCGAATGAAGGAAGTACAGAGAAATTTTTACAACCAATGTTTCCCTCCTTGATTTCTGTACTCGATTGTTTCCAGATATTTTGGTGTTTGGCATGCCGGTGTTGGAGTCTTTTCAAATCGAGGTGATTCAAAAAGATTTTTTCGAAATTTTTGCTGGAGTGTTGCTCCAGGTATGATGTAATAATGATTCTGTCAGTCATCAGTCATCTGCCACGATGAGTGGGACATGCGGTGGTGGTAGGTCGGCCAAAGGAGATCTGTAATCATTATTGCGTCGGACCCTGAGGTCTATTTAAACCCGTCCCCCTCTTTTAAGGGTTTCACCTTGCCTGAGATTTTTCTTCGGTCTCCTCTTTTTCCTCAAGAGCTTCATCCTCCTCCAGCATCCCTCTCGATCTTAGGTGCCCTTCAGGTCGACCTCCATCGCCTTCGCTACCCTCCTGCACCTCTCGGACCAGTCTAGATTAGTTTCGGAACCTTTCTTTTTCTTGCTGTTCTTCCATTTTTCCTCCTCTGCATTCCGCCCATTTGGTTTCTCTGCGAGCACCTTGTTTCCTATTTTTTTTCAATTTTTTCGAGATTTTTTGGGATTTACATTTGATTCAAAATATCCTCCAACACTTCCTCCTCTAGCAGTTCTAGAAGTTCGTCAGCTCCAGCCCCCCAAAATCTTAGTACTGTAGATGAACCCGTATCTGGGATCGAACCTCGTTCGATCTTTGTACCAGACACCATTCCTAGCTCTTTGATCTCGGACGAACTCTCGCTAATTAGGATTCAGTACGGGATTCCTCCGGAGTATGAGCTTGAGCTTCCCGGGCCAACTGATCGGACTAGCGCCCCTCCTCCTGGCCGCTTTTGTTTATACCAGGAAGCCTTTCGCGCCGGGCTTCGACTTCCACTCCCACCTTTTGTTGTTGCTCTTTTTCACTTTTTAAACATTTCTCCAGTTTCTGTAGCACCGAACTCCTTTAGGTTTTTGATAGGATTTCTTTCCCTCTATCATTTAGCTGAAGTCCGGCCAACTCTTCCCTTGTTTAGAAACTTTTATACCTTTAAGCATCACCCTTCAGCAAAGGACTGATGGTACTTCTTTTCTCAGTTCGATAGAAAGGGGTTGTTGAAAGGTGCCCCCTCTTCTATCCACAACTAGAAGGAGAGGTACTTCTATGTTCGATGCCCGACCCTGAGGCTGGGGTTACCCCCCTGGGGCTCCCTGAGGGACTCCGTCCGTCGGGCTTCTAGCCTGGAAAAGGATGACCTTGAAGCCTCCAATAAACTTAAGACTTATCCAGCTCCTCTCCTCCCCGACCTTCTGAAGGAGCAAGTTTTATTCAATATCGGCCTGAGCCCTTTCAACCCTGTCAGTATTTTTTCTTTCTCAGGTCATTCGCTGCTTCCTCTTTCTCTTATTCTATTTCTAAGCTGTGCTGATCTTTTTTCATTGTAGATATGAACACAGACGTAGCTCAGATACTAGTCAAGGGTCTCAAGGCCCACAAGAGGAAAGGCACCACAACTTCTGGGTTGGCAAAAAAGGTGAGGGTAAAGGAGACAAGCTCGGCCGTGCTTGCCCAGGCATCCATTATCGTTGATGCCCCCTCCCACGTTAAGCCCGCAGTCCCCCGAGCTTCTTCAAGAAGCCCTCCGACTGAGGTTCCTGCTCCAGAGTCTCATCCCGAGGAGGTGCCTGGGGCCGAAAGGAAGAGAAGGAAGAAGACGGTGGCCCGCAAGATCAAAAGCAGCAGGACTGCCATCGAAGGGTCCAATGGCTCCGAAGAGGATCCGGGGGAGAATCCCTTCAACAACAGGGATTTAATAAAAAGGTTGGTCGACGGGTGTGTTTTGCCCAAGATCGTCCACAGGATCGTTCATGCCGATCCTGAACAGCAGGTTTGGGACTCTCTGGGGTCCTTTCTTGAGGTAGGCCGATTTACTTTTTTCTTCCTTTTGCTTATTTACTTAGTTCATTTCTTAGCTTTCATATTAACTTCTTGGCCGCTCTTGCAGATTGGACACCAACTCATCCCAACATCGAGGTGATGAACAATGCAAAGAAGGAAGCAGCCCAGGCAGAGGAAGGTCGTCTAGCTGAGGCTGCCCGTCTTAAGGAGAAGATCGTCGAAGTCATGAGTCTCCAAGAGACGCTCTAGAAGGAGGAACAAACTTCAATGGATCTGAAGGCTGCTTTGGAGGAGGAAAGAAGGAAGGCAGAGGCCGAGGTCTCCAAGCTGAAGGAGCAGATCCCGACCCTAGTCTTGGAGGCAAGGACCCAAGCAGTGGAGGAGTTCAAGACCTCCTCCGAGATGAGGGATCTGAATATCAAGTTCGGCTAGGCCGCCTTTATCAAAGGCTTCGAGCTTTGCCAGGAGAAGGTGGTCGAAAAGTTTTTCGAACTCGATCTTAGCTTCCTAGATGAAGCGTCCGATGATGAAGCCGGACCTTCCAAAGCTGTAGCCGGTCTCCCTCCAATCGGGACCTCTTCAACTACCGTAGTTACCGTGACCAACCTTTTGGGGGCGCCGAGCTCCACTTCTGCTCCAGAGGTCCGAGACCTCTAATTTTATACTTTTCCTTTGTTATAACTCTTTTTCTTTCTTTCTCTTGTACTTAGGAATTATTCAATCAATGAAATCGGATTCCTCTTTATAGAGAGCTCCTTTTTCTTCTTCTACTTCTTTTTTTTTTTTTTGCAATGATTTGCATTGTGACGCTCTTGTTTCCCGACAACAGTGCCCTACCGAAGCTCTTGCCCTATCGCAGGAGATTTCTTTGAAGTCTATGATCTGGGATCTAAAAAAGAAAGTTCGTCACCTAATGAAGAAATCAAAGAAGATGGATGACGAACTTCACAACTGAGGAAGAGCCATTCGGAAGCCACCATGGAGGTTACTCGTCTTCGGAACCTCCATAAAAAGGACTTCATGGACTACAGCCAGAAGAAGGCCAACTTCGAGAAGGAGCTTGAGGAACTCCAGAAATGCACCAGTGATCGATCTTGGACTCAGGCCTCCAAGATCAGCTCCCTCAAGGTCGAGTTGGCGGCCGCACAGGAGAAGATCGGCCAATTGGAAGGGAGCTCATCCAGGCTTCCAATTCAGACTGACTACGATCGGGACTGGTCAAAGAAATTCTCAGACCTCCAGAAGCAGCTACAGGACACCAAGATGAATTACAACACTTGTCGAGTCGGCTGGTGCGGGCAAATAGACAACTACAGAAGGAGGCTCAAGATGGCGACCGATGAGGTTGCGCGCCTTCAGAAGCAGTTATCCGAAAGAGCCTAGGCCATTTCGATTCAAGGCTCTGACGAGCTCTGATCCTTGAGGAGAACTATAGAAGAACTTCTATAGTCCTTGGGAAGGAGAAGATCGAACTATAGCGGCTAAAAATTTAGCTGGTCTATGAGCAGCAGGCGATCAAGGATGCAGAAGTGGAGTCTAAAGTTTTGAGGAAGAGGCTTCGAGAATCGAAGGGCGAAAGCCGGTAGTTTCACCAAATGTATCGGGAGATGCTGTTAAGAAAGAAGGAACTGGAAGAAGAAGTTGAGAACTTAAAGTAATCCCTGATAATGGCTGGAATCGAGAGTCCGAAGTCAGAAGATGCTGAGCTTCCTTAGAGCTTCTTTTACCTTTTGTTCCATGTATTCTTTTCTTTTTTATTATTATTATTTTTTTTGGCCTTCAAAGGCTTTTGTAATGCTCTCTTTACTAATGAAATGAAAAAAAAATTTCCTGTTACCTTGTCTATTCTTGCTCTTAGTTGTCATTTACCGAGCTCTCTTATCTTTTGTCTTATTCGATGTCGATGCTATTTGAAGGTTCCTGTCATCGCTGCATTGATTCACCCTTTTTGTTCATGATCGAAGGTCTTTTTGAGGCCATTCAAATTTGATGCTTTCTCCCAGTGTTCGAGCTTGGGGCCCGAACTTCTCGTTACTTTGAGGAAGTCTATTTTCTCTTGCTAGTGTTGGGTTCCCCCTTAAGACTGAAAATTTTTGACAAGAGTTTTCTTCTTCGTTGAGACGAGATCCTTTGTGTCTTAGATGTAGTTTATTTTTTTCTTATCTCTGGCGTAGCTCGTCGCTTTTCCTTTTTCTCTCCCCCTCTTCTTTTTTTTTAATGTTTGGGCGAGGGTTTTTCCTCTTCTCCTAATAGGATTGTAGGGGTGTAGAGGAGCCATTGAGGAGGCTTTTCTCCTCATCCGATCTTAAATGATCAGGTCTTCATTTGTGTCAGAATGAGGTTCTCCTCCTGTTTCTGACACAGTCAATTTCAGCTCACGTTAGGATGAGGTTTTCCTCCTGTTCCTAATAGGGCTATGGGGGCACATAAGGACCATTGCGAGGGCCTCTCCCCCCATCCGATCTCTTAATAACCAAGTCTTCGACTTTGCTCATGTTAGGATGAGGTTCTCCTCCTGTTCCTAACATGACTGTGGGGGCACATAAGGGCCGTTGCGAGGGCCTCTCCCCCCATCCGATCTCTTAATAATTGGATCTTCGACTTTGCTCATGTTAGGATGAGGTTCTCCTCCTGTTCCTAACATGGCTGTGGGGGCACATAAGGGTCATTGCGAGGGCCTCTCCCCCCATTCGGTCTCTTAATAATCGGATCTTCAACTTTGCTCATGTTAGGATGAGGTTCTCCTCCTGTTTCTAACATGACTGTGGGGGCGCATAAGGGCCATTGCGAGGGCCTCTCCCCCCATTCGGTCTCTTAATAATCGGATCTTCGATTTTGCTCATGTTAGGATGAGGTTCTCCTCCTGTTCCTGACACACTTAGTTTCGATTGTCTGAAGGAGCTACTCCCTATCGTTATAAGCTCATGCCAAAAGAAAAGATATGTGAATATGAAACTTTTATTTAAGGCAAAGTTATCGGTAATACATTCATAAATTTTTTGAATTTCATGATCACAGAAGGTCCACTCCTCCGAGCTCTTTTAGATAGTATGTTCCAGGCCGGACCACCTCTCTGACTTCATACGGGCCTTCCCAGTTTGGGGCAAGTTTTCCTTGGTTCTGAGGTTGTGAAACAGCGGCTCACCGAAGTACTAAGTCCCCCGCTCTGAAGGCTTTGCTCTTGACCCGGGAGTTGTAGTAGTGGGTTACTTTCTACTTGTAGGCTGCCATTTGAACTTGAGCTATCTCCCATTTTTCTTCTAACAAGTCGAGATTGGCCTCGAGATCTTGTGAGTTGTGCTGCTCGTCGAATGCCATGACTCGCACCGATGGAAGCTTGAGTTCAATCGGGATAACGGCTTCTGTTCCGAAGGCTAAGGCAAAAGGGATCTCCCTCGTGGGCAGTCTTTGGGTAGTTCGGTATGTCCATAACACATGATAAAGCTCGTTTGCCTACGTTCCCTTTATTTTTTCAAGTCTCGCCTTGATTCCTTGCAACAGAGTCCTGTTGGTCACTTCGGCTTCGTCGTTTGCCTGCGGATGGACTGCTGACATGAAATTATGGGAGATGTTTAAGTCCTCACAAAATTCAGTAAATCTTACCCTAGCAAATTGTCGCCCATTATCAATAATAAGAGTTCTGGGTAAGCCGAACCTACAAACGATTGACTTCCAGACGAAGTCCTGCACTTTAGCTTCTGTGATTTTTACCAAAGGTTCGGCTTCGACCCACTTGGTGAAGTAGTCAATTGCCATCAGGAGGAACTTTCGCTGCCCAGATGTCATGGGAAAAGGTTCAAGGATATCCATCCCCCATTGTGCAAACGGCCATGGGGCACTCAAAGGTGTAAGTTCGAAGGTGGGTTGTCTTTGGATATTCGCATATCTTTGACACCGATCACACTTTCTGACATATTCAATGGAGTCGTGGTACATTGTAGGCCAGTAATAACTTTGTCGGAGCAGTTTGTGGGATAAAGATCTGACCCCCAGATGACTTTCACAGACTCCTTCATGTACCTCCCATAAGGCAAAGTCGGCTTTAGAAAGTTGGAGACATTTCAAGAGGGGTAAAGAGTACAACCTCTTGTATAGCTTTCCCTCATAAAGGATATATCGGGAGGCCTGATTTCTAAGCTTTCGAGCTTCTTTTGCATCATGAAGAAGAACCCCATCTTTGAGGTATGCAACCAGTGGGTCAATCCAGCTGGGTTCACGACTGATCTCCATTACAAGCTGCGATTCTTCCATACTTGAACATTTCAGAACTTCGAAGAGGACTTCCTTGGGTAGTTCAACCAGAGCCAGTGTAGCCAACTTGGAGAGAAGATCGGCCCTGGTATTTTTTGCTCTTGGAATCTGCTTGATGTCAAGGCTGCCAAAGGCAGGGATGATCTCTTTTATCTTTTCGAGATACTTGATCATACTGTCCTCCCGAGCTTCATAATTTTCGCTAACTTATTCCACCACCAATCGGGAGTCACTGTAGACTTGGAGCCGATCTACTTCTAATTCTTTGGCGATCTTCAATCCTGCAATCAGAGCTTCATATTTTGTTCCATTATTTATCACAGGGAATTTAAAGTGCAGTGCGTACTCCATGATAATTCCTTCCAGATTGACCAAGATCAGGCCCGCGCCCATGCCTGACATGTTGGAGGAACCATCCACATAGAGGGCCCAAAAACCATTAGGGAGATCTGTTCTTTCCTCAGGGGAGTTCGACTGGAGCCCTGGGTTGTCAACTTCACCTCGTTCAAGTTCGACTTCTTTCGGGATAGTGCATTC
Source organism: Elaeis guineensis (assembly GCF_000442705.2). Taxonomy (NCBI): domain Eukaryota; kingdom Viridiplantae; phylum Streptophyta; class Magnoliopsida; order Arecales; family Arecaceae; genus Elaeis; species Elaeis guineensis. Next base: position 41,949,905 of record NC_025995.2, on the reverse strand, counting down.
CACTATGAAGTCTACTAATATCTGGGCTTTTATCATCGTCCGAGATGATAGTTGATGTCGAATTTCGTGAGCTCGACCATCCATTTCACTATCTTTTTGAAAGCATCCGCTCGATGCAGAACTGCCTTAATCGGCTGGTCGGTGAGCAGTATTATGATGTGCCCTTGAAAGTAAGGTCGGAGCCTTCGGGCTGCAATCAACAGGGCATAAGTTAGTTTCTCTAACTTAGTGTACCTGATTTCGACGTCTCTCAATACTCGACTTATGTAGTAGATCGACCGTTGAATTTTTGCTTCTTCCTTAATCAGAACTGCTGCGAGAGCCACAGGGGAGACTGCCAGGTACAGGAACAACTCCTCTCCAGGTTCGAGCTTTGCCAATAGCGGAGGTGAGCTGAGGTAGTTTTTCAATTCTTCGAACGCTCGCTGACACTCAGTGGTCCAACAGAAGTTCTTCGGCTGCTTGAAAATCTGAAAGAAAGGTAGGCACCGTTTGGCTGACCTCGAGATGAAGTGATTCAGGGCTGCTACTCTTCCAGTAAGGCGCTGAACTTCCTTTATTGACTTCAGGGCGGTCATTTTCTGGATGGCACAAATCTTTTTCGGATTTGCTTCGATCCCGCATCCCGATACCATAAAGCCCAAAAATTTTCTGAGGTTACTCCAAAAGCGCACTTGGTTGGGTTCAGCTTCATCTTGTATTTTTGGAGGGCGCTGAAGGTCTCCTCAAGGTCGGCGACGTGGTTCATTGAGGATTTGCTTTTTACAAGCATGTCGTCCACGTAGACCTCCATGTTGCAACCGATCTGCTCTTTGAAGATCTTGTTCACCAGCCGTTGATAGGTCGCCCCTATATTTTTGAGGCCAAAAGGCATGACCCTGCAACAGTAAAGACCACGGTCAGTGATAAAAGCAGTCTTTTCTTTGTCCTCTAGTGCCATCCTGATTTGATTGTAGCTAGAGAATGCATCCGTAAAAGTGAGAAGCTCATGGCCTGAGATTGCATCTACTAATTGATCAATTCTGGGTAGAGGGTAACTGTCCTTCGGGCAGGCTTTGCTCAGCTTTTTGAAGTCTATACACATCCTCCACTTACCGTTCGCCTTTTTGATGAGAACCACATTGGAGATCCAGTTCGGATAGTTGACTTCTTTGATGAATCTGGCTTTCAAGAGATTATCAACTTCCTCAGCTATTGCCTTCTACCTTTTCGGTGCATAACCTCAGATTTTTTTCTTCATCGGCCGATGTTTGGGATCAACAACTAAATGGTGTTCCATGACTTTTGCATCAATCCCCGGCATGTCTGTCGGAACCCAAGTAAAAATATCCATATTCTTTTGTAGAAAATTGATGAGCTATGTCTGTATCTCTTCTCCCAAGTTAGAGCCGATCTTCACCACGTGCTCTTCATTCCCATCGTTCAAAAGAATTGAGATAAGATCTTCAATTGGCTCACCCCATTCTTCAGCAAGGTCATCGTGGGTGTCTAATCTATCAATCGGACAGGGGTCAGACTGACCATTTCTTTGTAAGGCTATGTTATAGCAGTGTCTTGCCAAGATTGATCTCCTCTGACCTCTCTAATCTCTTGGCTCGTAGGAAATTTCAATTTCAAATGGTAGGTCGATACCATAGCTCGGAGGACATTGAGGCCAGGTCGGCCGAGATTGCGTTGTAGGCAGACGGCGCCCTTACTACTAGAAAATTCACTTGTGCTCTAGATTATTTTGGGTACCGACCTGCAACTACGGTCAAAGTTATTACTCCTTCCACTGGCACAGCATCGCCAGTGAACCCTACCAATGGGGAGCTTATCGGTCCTAATCGATCATCCGGAATGGATATTTTTGAGAATGCATCATAAAATAAAATATCGATCGAGCTTCCATTATCAATAAGAATACGGCATATATCATAGTCAGCAATATTTAAAGAAACTACAACCGCATCATTATGGAGAAATTGAATCTCTTGGGCATTTTCTTCAGTAAAGATTATAGATTCTTCAGTCCTCTGCCGCTTGGGTGGTCTGGCCTATCCACTGGCTGCTCCCCATCGGGGTCCTCCAGAGAGGGTGTTGATGATCTCGATTGGAGGCTGATCTTCAGACTGTTCTTCCTTCCTTGGTGGCTCTGGATGTGGTAGGGCCCTCGGCTGATCTTTTCTACCTTCAGACCGATGTCAGATGAATCTGTTGAGCCGACCTCATTTGATGAGCTCCTTGATCTCATCTCAAAGCTGAATACACTCCTCCGTGTCGTGGCCGTGGTCATGATGATAGAGGCAAAACTTGTTAGGGTTGCACTTTTTGGGGTGTGTGCGCATCCTTTCTGGCCTTGGCAGCTGCTCCCTGATCTCCATCGGCACTTAAGTTTTTAGAGCATTGAGAGGGGCGTAGCTGTGGAATCTTCCTGGGGAGAGCTCCACCGAACTCTACGGTTTGGGCTTCTCTACTTACGAGCTCGGTGGGGAGTTCGGACATGCTTGTGTCTGGGGGAAGTTTGAGAATGTGGTCGAGCTTCACTCGGCCCTTTTTCAGCTGCGGGCTTGCTGGAGTCACCCGCCTGTCGCTCCTTCACGGCCTCCTCATCCTTTAGCTTGAAGGCTTTCTCAACTCAAGCATATCCTTCGGCCTGAGCCAGCAAATCAGCGAAGTCCCTGGGATACTTTTTTTTTCGAAAAAATAGAAGGTCATTCTTTTGAAGACCGCTCTTCAAGGCAGCCATTGCAACTGATTGGTCCAAGTTTTGAACCTCCAATGCGGTGGCGTTAAAATGGTTGACATAAGTTCGGATGGATTCTTCCTCTTTTTGCTTGATGTTGATGAGGGACTCCGAACCTCTCCAAGGAATCGGCTGCTGATGAAATGAGCCACAAACTGGTGGCTCATTTGATCAAAGAAGAAGATAGTACCTAGCTTCAATGTCGAGTACCAGTTTCTTACTGCTCCCTTCATGGTAGATGGGAAAGCTCGACACAGGATGGCGTCTGACGTGCCATGGAGTAGCATCATTATCCGGAAGGCCTCTAGGTGGTCAACCAGATTCGAGGTCCCATCATAGCTCTCAAATTGGGGGAGCTTGAAGTTCGTCGGGATCGATTCCTGCATAATTTTTTGAGAAAAAGAAGGGTCAGTACAAATATCCTCACCATAAGCAGGGGGAGCATGGTGGAGCTCTTCGATTTATCGATTCATTTCTTAGAACCTTTGATCCAGGAGATCCTCTCGATCATGAATCTCGAGGGTCTTTTGACAGAACGGAGGTAGGGACCCTCCGGGGGTGGAATCATGATCAGACAGAGGGCTTTCCACCCTCTGCTTCCCCTTTCCGGGGGATACAGGGTGACTGGCCCAAGTGGGCTGCCCGATCATCGGATTCTGAAACTCCAACGATGCTCTTTCCAACCATACAGATGTCCATGACTGCTGCTGCTGCTGCTGCATGGTCTGCATCGCTTCGGTGAGGCCCCTAACCTGCTGAACCAGCAGATCGAACTGCTCCATGCCGACTGCCATTATCAGAGGAGGAGGAGCCTAGGAAACTAGAGATGAGGTCGGAGCCGATGGATCCTACTGAGATCTGGCCATGGAGACTGTTGATCGCCTGGTGGATGCCTTTCAGGGAGGCATCAGGTTGGGATCTGACCGGAGAAGAAGAAGAAGATGATCGGAGATAATCCCGTTGAGTACTCCTTTAAGAACAAGGGTCCTGTGAACATACAGTGCCCTTCCTCTAGCGTCAATTCTATTGGTGCAGAATTTCATCGATGCCAGAGAAGCTGGAGTCGAGGGGATCACGGCTGTCATCGGGACCTGCAAGGAAAGTCTAAACCGGAGTTGGGGGTGCTCCGACAAGATCCTCTGATGCTCAAGTCAGTATTCTGCTTCAACAAAAATAGAGCACTCGAATAGAATTTTAACAGAGTTTAGAGATAGCGCTTAGAGCTTAGAGGAGAACATATCTGGGGGGGTCTCTTTTATAGACGAGAGAGCATAACTGATTGACAGCGACGTCCGTAACTACCTGGTAGTGGGCCGTTCGGGGCCATGTGGAGTTTGTTATGGAGAGTGGAGTGGTGTCCGTTGTCGTGACTTGCCGGAGAGTGGTGGGGCCACGTGGAGTTTGTTACAGAGAGTGGAGTGGTGTTCATTATCGTGATTTGCCGGGGAGTTCGGACTGGACGGTTGAAGCTCGGATGGGACGTCTGGGGGAGTGGAATAGCTCTCTGTCTCAGCAATCTAAGAGAAGCTCGAATATTTTTGAGGTTGCTGATGGGTTAACTGTTGTTGGATGCCTTAGGCGTTGATGCTGCAGACGGAAGTCATCTGCTGTAGAAGTTCGGACGGAGTCCGATTCTTGCAGGAGTCTGGAAGGAGGCCACTTACTGTAGAAGCTCGGATGGAGATCGATTCCCATGGAAGTCCAGATGGAGATTGCTTATTGTAGAAGCTCGACTGAAGTCCGCTTGCAATAGAAGTTCAGACGAAATTCGCTTACTGTAGAAGCTCGGATGAAATTCGAAAGGCGGTCGACCACTATAGAAACTTGGATGGAGTCTGGTTATTATAGAAGTCCTGCTGCTGTAGAAGCCCAGACATTGACGAAGTCTGGAAGAAGCTCGGAGTAAAGTCGATCGTGACAGGAGGAAGTCTGGAAGAGATTCGGAGAGTAGTCGATCACTGTAGAAAATTAGCTGATAGTGAAGCTTAGAGAGCATTTGGAGCAATCTGATAGGTGACTGAAGGAGCTCATTATTAAAGAAGTCCGGAGGGTATGGTAGGAGTTCATCCGTTGGAGGAATCTGGAGGGCACTATGGAAGGTCGACTGCTGGAGGAGTCCGGATGGTACTGTGGAAGCTCGGACGGTCGGGGGAGTTCAGAAAGATGCCGCATACGGTCGGAAGCCAGAAGAGTCCTGGGAGGGCTGGCCTCTTACGAACTTCGGCTGGAGTTATTTTACATCCAAGAATCCTAAATAGAACTCGTATGTTATGATGAAGTCCTTAGAGCTACTTTCAAAATGATAAAGACAGATTTATCGTATGGTTCTTAAATCCTGCTCGCGACTAAATGATACAATTGTTACAAGGATGATAATTGTATCGAGTGTAGGTCGTTATGTGCCATATTAGTTGGTTGTTCTCTTAACCAAGACGTGTGATGATACGGGTATGGCATATGAGTGATATGTAGGAGTATATTTCACTGAGCGTGACTACCTTCGGAGTACTCTACTATCAAAGATTGCTCTGATGGGATATGGGTATAAATGTCTCTCTGATCTGAGGCTGTCTCAGTGACTTGCAAGCAATTCATTGTGCTTTCATGCTGGACTATCCAAATTTCTAATTCGGTGATGTAAGATTTCTAGGTACAGTCAAGTACTTGTGAAGTTCGAGTGCGAGTCAAGATGAGATTAACCACTCTAAGTAAAATTAGAGATGATGCATCTCTGTGTTTCAATTCAGCAAAACTCTGGTTAGAGTAGTCCTGTGAGGAGTCACAAAATTTTTTAGATGAGACATAATGTGGACCACTCATCTAGGATTGACAGTTTAACCTTAAGTCATTCTTGAGCATCGAGTGTTAAAGGGATGAATTATGTGGTAACTATATCCACATAGGTTCTAAAGTATTGTTGAGCATATATTCGGCCTATCCAGATGTCGGATTTTATTGCTAAATGGTTATGCTGATTGGTACAAAAATTATTCTTGTGCTACCTGCTTAGGTTCAAACCTATGAGGTCACACACATAGAAGTATCCGTCTGATCAAATAGCTGATCGATGATTATGAATCGTTGAAAGATTTAATTATCAATGTGATTGATAATTAATCCTATGCAAAGATTATAATAAATTATTTACTAATAGCTGATAAATTAGAAGAATAATTAATTAATAATTTGATTATTATTGTCTCAATTTAATTGAGCAATGGGGATTGGATCAGATCTAATTGAATTGGATTCAGTTAGGTTTGCTTTGGTTTGTTTTGATGCAATCCTAATGGATAACAAGGTTTGTTCCAATTGACCTTAGGGATGCAAATCAAATTTAATTGATAGAAGATAATTTAATTTGATTTAGATTTGATTAGATCAAATTCTATTGGATAATAGGCTTGATTGGATCAAGCCTTATTGATTATGATATGATCTTATATCCAAGAATCAATCCCTAGATCAATGGGATTTTAATCTAACTAATTTTCTAATTGGATTGGGGCCTAATTAGTTTTATAATTAGGCTAGGACCTAATTAGTTAATTTGTTATAACTAATTTTTAAGTTAGTTAGGATTGGATCCAAGGATTAATTAAAGTTGGAACAAGATTCATGAGTCCTATTTGGAATAGGACTTAACCAACTCAACACCATCCATCTATTTAAGATTCTCCACACCCCTCTCCTCTCTTTCATCATGGAATAATTCATACCCAAAGAAGCCACATTCTCTTTCTCTTTCATGAGAAATAAGTGGCATCCTCTCTTTTCCATGTCGCCCAAAAGATGGAAGGGGGCATCCAAGAGTTGGACGCCCAAAAGCTCCACACGCCAAGTCCCTCTTCTCCTCCTTTCTTAAAGAAATTTTGGAAGACTTGCTTGCTAGTTCTTAGACATCAAAGAGAGGCTCCTCTATTAGTTTTATAGTACAAAATTAGAAAAAAAAGGTTCTTCCCGATAAGAGAAAGAGAAGGAAGAAGAAAGATCTTTTTTCTAGTGCGCAACCTTGGAGGAGAAGAAGTTCTTCTCTCAAATTTATTTTTATTCTTTTTTAGTATAAAAATTAGATTGAATTTAATTTTTAATATAAAAATTTAGAGAAAAAATATCAAAAAAATCTGGTTGGATGTTTGGAGCTTCCTAGAGTTCTAGATCAAGGAGAAAAGGGAGAAGAAAAGAGAAAAACGGTTCTTCTCTTGTATCTCTCTTTTGAATTCTTTTAGAGCTTAAAATTTTATATAATTTTTTATATAAAAAATTAGATTAGATTTAATTTTTATCATAAAAAATCATAAAAGAAAAGTTCTTCTTAAATATGTGGAAGGAAGAGAGAAAGGTTTTCTCTTGTGCATGGGAGAATTGAGAAGAAAAGGTTCTTATCTTAATCTCTATCGTAGAGATCTAATGCATGGATTCAGAAAAAAAATAAAAGGATCTTTTTATTCTTCATCTTCTTCATATTCCTTTTAATCAGCCAAGAGCATGTTGTCTTCGCGAGCTAGCATTTTCGAAAAGACCGATCATCACAAGGGCTTTGTGTGGATACCTGTAGAGATCGGATGCGTGTGCGGCTGCTAAGCATCATAAAGAATCAATTACTATAGATTTTGGATACGACGATCTGCTATTCACACTCAGATATGTAGTTTTAAACTCAATTCATATTTAGATATAATCTAAATATAATTCAGATATGATCTGATTTGATATTGATGTGATATATGTTTGCTGAATTATAGATTTTAGATTTACATACATGCATATTAGTTCATGTCATAGATCCTATATGATAGTTTTAGATTTGATCTATGCATACATTGTAGATTAAATTATTTAATCTATGTATGTTCTGCTGTAAAATTTTAAAAATACATGCATCAAACCGCCATGCTTCCCTTCACATGGTGGAAGAGGTAGTACTTTCTCTTGCTCCTCTATCTAGAGGAGCCTTCATCGGTTTAGGCCTTTGAAGATACTTCTGACCTTTAATTTTCATTAGGATCTAGACTGAAGGAGCAGACAAAGGGGTATAGCTATTGAACCACCAAGGTGGGAGAGGAGCCTTCATCGGTTTAGGCATTTGAAGATACTTCTGACCTTTAATTTTCATTAGGATCTAGACTGAAGGAGCAGACAAAGGGGTATAGCTATTGAACCACCAAGGTGGGCTCCTTGATCGGTGACTTTTCGATGGTCGGGAGGATTCTCCTTCTGCTCGGATCATTATTTGAGAATCCTCTCGACTCAGCTTATTGTCGAAGATCTTTTTTCCTTCTACCTACTTTACACCACCCAGACTTCTTCCACCTACACATACTTTTAGACTTGAGCTAATAGGTTTGCATAATCCCTCAAAAAAGTTTTGTCAAGGAGAAGATGAGGTGCTCATTCTATAGTTCTCACTTGAGTATCTACATCGCTATCTACTTGTTGTAGTTGCACATCTCCAACATGATAGTATTAAAATGGACAATGTGGTTGTATAGTGACTCATTCTCTTCTTGTTGGATGGAGACGAGGCTGTCGGTAATCTTGGACTAAGCTCGATTGGTGTCGAAGTGAGCGATGAATAGCTTTCCAAGCTATTCAAAACAATAAATGGACTCTAATTGGATTCTTGAATACTACACCCATGCCGACTTCCTGATGGTGGTTAGGAAAGCGAGGTAGAGGAGGGCATCCGAGGTGCTCTGTAACATCATAAGGGTCCTATAACCCTCCAAATAATCAAGGGGATCCGAGGAGCCATCATATAGCTCTATCTAAGGTATTTTGAACCGACTCAGGATCGATTCCCTCAAAATGACTTAGGAGAAGGGAGGTTGGAAATTGAAAAGTCAAGGCCATCATTGCTTTGGCAAGCCCTACTCTAGACCTTGTCGAGGCGGCGCTCGATATCTTGAACTATCTTTTGAAGCTCTTCCTCCTGATGCGATCTCTTGGGCTTGTGGGAGTAGCCTGGGGTCGAATCTCCATCAGAGGAAGAGTACCATCATTGATCCTCCTCCTTTAGACTCTGATAGAAGGATGATCGGGATGCAAAAGTAGGAGTAGAGTGGAGGTGCCATTGGGGGTGGGCACTGAACTCTGTGGGTAAGACTATCGACTGTGTCAGAAGGGAGCCACTTGAGAAATCAGCTCTGGACATTATTGCTACTCTGTCACCTACTAGAACTATTGCACAGTGCTAGTCATAGTCTGGATATGGTGAACCAGGATGTCAATTGGCAGTGGATCCATCATGATAGGGCTTGCATGGCGACGGACCCTTGAGCGGCGTTGCTATGGCTATGGTAGATGGATTGTCGGTGAGAGATGATGGAATTGCATGCTCTCATGTTCACCAAAAGAGAACCTGCAACAGAAGTCTACTCACACTGGGGGTTCTCTGGCGGGGGACCCTTTGATGGTTAATAGCCGAAGCTTGAGAACAATAGAGGAAAGATGAAGAATGGTGAGTGTTAGAGTGAGAGATATAATCTTCTTTTTCCCGATTAGGCTTACTTGAGGGTCTCTTTGGTATCTCTTTATATTGAGGTAAAACCTTAGGCCATTAGCTAGAATCTATAGATTGTTAGGCCTGATCCTTTATGCCATTAGGCTTCATTCTAACAGGTTGTTTGGATAGAAAATCTTTCCTCTAACTTGCAAATTAAAGTTGTTAAACAATTGCAAATTTTGCCCAAGTAGAAAAATAAGCTGGCGGTTCGAATTCGAGCTGAGGCCTCATGTTGATGACTACATTTGAGGCTTAGGGATGCTGTCTATCATCAAATGCAGGGCTTCATTTTTCATCTTCAGTAAGATTCAATCACAGGGTTGGTAAGGGTCTGACCTTGGACTTGGTTGGTGCCCGAGCAGAGGGCTGGTTGGAGGCCAATGAGAAAAGTTGGTCCTCCTTGGTTTCTCAGCTCTCCTCTATATTTGGTGTAGTCATGCTGAGTCATTAGTGAGTGCTTGATTGTGTCCCAAGGGGAGGAAGGTTGGTTCAAGCAGTAGGATACCTCCACAATAGGAAGGTTTTTGCTTTTGCCTGATGAAGCTTTTTGAAAGTTCAAAGGCTCATGCATTCATAAGATTGAAGTCATGATCAGCTCAATAAAATCTATTGCCAACCTATTTATACCAAAGTCCTAGCAATTTATCTCCATGCTTTCTTTTTTCTAGAGATTGGGGTGTCGGAGGTCGAGAAAATATATTACATGGTTGGGCAATCTTAAATTAAAGAAAATCTTCATTCAATGATCATCGATTCAAAATTAGATTCCATGGTAGTATGAGTCGGTATGCCCCTGTACTAAACTGTATCGGATCTGAACCAACATAAAAATGAGGGATGAATTAGAGAGGAAAGTAGAGATAGAGATAAGGGGAGGGAGGAAAGGAATGGGATGTCAGTAGAGATGCCGATGGTGACCACATAGGATCGTCAAGGCCTCCCAAGCTCCATGATTTTCTATGAGAGGAAATAAGAGTAGAGAGAGAGGGGAAGGAAGAGAAAAGAAGTAAGAGGAGGGCAGTGGGGAGGCCGTCATGATCATTAGATGGCCCAAATGCACTCTGCAATCATCATGGGTTTGAAATAAGGGTGATCTATTGAAAATTATGTCCTAAAGCCAATCGTTTGACGATTGTGCTAATTATAAATGTATATGAATTGATCAATAATAAAAATTATTTGATATTTTTTATCATAAGATTATATCTTCTAACAAACTCCTATATTGTGATAAAGTTTTTAAGACTATTTTGATCGATAAAGGAAGATTTATCGTATAGTCCTTAAATTAATTCGTGACTAAATGATATGCTATTACTAAGATGATAGCGATATCAAGTATAGATCATTGTATGCCATATGCGTTGGTTGTTCTTGTAACTAAATGGTATAGAGATACTGATATGGCATACAGGTGAGATATAGGAGTACATCATCACTGAATGTGACTAACTGCGGAGCACTCTGCTGTCAAGGGCAGCTCGCGAAGGATATGGGTATAAGTGTCCCTCTGACTTGAGATCACCACAGTGACTTACAAGCAACTCACTGTACTTTGGTGCCAAACTAACTAAGTTTCTAATTTAGTGATGAAAGATTTTTGGATGTAGTCAAGTACTTGTCAAGTTGGTGCATGAGTCAAGATAGGATTGAGCCCTCAGAATTAGTAGGAGAGATGCATTAATGTATTTCAATTTAGCAAAATCTGGATCCGAATAATCCATGTGATGGATTTAAAAAAAATTAAAATATAATGTGGATGACTTATCTAGAATTGACAGTTAAATCTTAGGTCATCCTCGAGCATTGGGGTCAAAGGGATGAATTATACAGTAACCATATGTCAATAGGTTCTTGAATGTTGCTTCGCCATCATTCGACCTATCGAGACGTCGGATCATCATTGCTAGATGGTTACATCGATTGATTCAGAAAGTTATTTCTATGCTACTGACTTAGATTTGAACCTATGGAGTCATACTCAAAAGAAGTTTCTGACTGATCATGTGGCTGATTAACGATTGAAAATCATTCAAGGGCTTAATCGTCAATTTGATTGATGGTTAACTTTATGCAAAAGTTATAATAAATTAATTTATCAAGTGTTAGTAAATTAATAAAATATTAATTAGTAATTAAATTATTGATTAGCTTAATTAGATTAAATAAAGAAGATTAAATAAAATCTAATTGAATTGGATTCAATTAGGTTTGACCCGATCAGGTTATGAGATGATCTAATCGCTAAGGAAGAATTATCCCTGATTTGATCAGAACTTTAGTTCAATCAATTTCTAATTTGATTAGAATTTAGTTAAAAATTTATGAACCTAATTAGATTAGATTTTATATATTTTATTTGGGCTAAATCAGATGTGATTTGGTTTGGATTTAAATAAGGAAACTTAGAGTCCTTATTGGAATAGGACTCTTCTCCCTGCGCCAACCTAGATTGCACACCATATATCTTCACACACAAAATTATTTTGTATGATATTTTTTCACATCAAAGAGTCTTTTCCCTTGTTTATCTCACATCCAAATTTGATTTAGTTTTTATGAAAGAAAGGTTCTAAAATTATATTTTAAAATATTCCTTATCAGGAGAATCTATTCTCATCTAGATCGACCTCTCCATGCCAATAAATTTTTTTCTCTTTATATGTGCAACATTTTTGAGGATATGTTTTATGGGAGATCTATTGGAGAACTAGTTTACCATAAAAAAATATGGGAAGGAGCATCCCATATTTTTTTGGCATGTTTTGAGATGTGGAATTGTGAAGGGAGCCAGAATCTTGTAAGAGTCCAGGATCACTAGGACTCTTCACCTCACCTCCTTACACACCTATAAAAGGGGATTTTATGGTTTTTTTTATCTATGTAAGATACCAGAAGAGAGCTCTTCATGTGATAAAAGTTTGGGCATGGTTCATGATGTGAAAAATAGAGAGGAGGGTCTTCTCTCTTGGGGTGTACGCAAAAATCTGAATTTTAGATTTTTGGTTCTAAGGGTTTGGGAGGAAGAAATAAATTAAAAAAAAAATATTTTCTTCTCTATCTTTCTTTTATCTCTTCATCTCCTCTAAAAAATTATCTTCAATCTTTGAAAAGATTCTAGAGATTTGAAGAAAGGATCCAGATCAGTCAAGAAGAAGGTCTTTGCATGAGCTAGCACTCCCGAGAAGACCGATCAGATCGGGGCTTCGAGTGGATCTTTTGTAGAGACCGGATGTATGTGTGACTATGAGCAACTAGCAAGGATCCTCTCCATCATGTCTGTCAATAATGGAGATCATCGACCTGTGATCAGGTATGGAGTTCTGAACTCAGATTAGAAGTAGATGTGATTTACTGCTCACATGCATGCATGCTGATTTTATCTTTGAATTATTTTAGATTTTATATGCAACATAACATATCATAGATCTTAGAATAGATTGATTTAATAATTAGATGTTAGATTAATTTGATTAATCTAATAATTTTTCACTATAATTTTTTGAAAAAATTTTGAAATACATGCATGTAATCGCCTACGGTTTACCAACAGTGGTATCAGAGCCTAGGTTCATTATGATATGATATATATGCATATTAAATTTAGAATTTAATTTTATTTAGATCTGATATATGATATCTTAAATTTAAATTTAATTAATGATTGATCATCAAACTGGCATAAGGTTGTCCTATTGTGGGTGAAGGAAAAACCAGCTTTTTCCTTATAGGATCTTCCAGATCTAATGAGATCTGGGATGGAATATTTCAAAAAAAAATTATCCTATGATATTTTAGATCTAAGATCTATTAGATCTAATTCTTATTATCTAATATTAAATCTAAAATTAAATCTGAAAATATGAGGAATAGAGAAATACCTCTAGGGTAACTAGATTATCCTGTAGATGATCGCAGCAATGCCCGAGGTTCTAAAATAGCCATGCAGTCGTCTGACCTCTATCGATATCCACTCGAGTAGGATTGGATTATCTTCTCCTCATAAATCTTTGCTCCAAAAATTAAATCTGATCTGATCTGAAAGATCTTCAAAAGATCTTCTAAAGCTAGAGCAGCAGCTTCTTGACAAATCTCTGCGGCCTTCTAATCATGAAGCCACCATGCCTTGGACAAGTACCAGATAGATGCCCAACCTCTTGGACGTGAAGAGGGGAGGGAAAGGAGTAGAGAGGGTATGGAGAAGTGGAGAGGATTCAGGCTTTTGTTGGTTATTGCGCAGAGTCTCTAAACCCTAGGCACAGATAGGGTTTAAATAGACCCTGCTGCGCCATGCAGTGCCACATCATTCGATCAATCAAAAAATTTTAATTAATTATAAAAAAATTTTGATTGATGGGTGATATCATCTGATCATATCAGATAAGAATCCCCACAATCTCTCTTACTGTTGGAGCCAACACTGGACAAGCACAGTGAGATTTGCGCCCCACAGTCCAAGTTGATCAAGGGATCAGAGTCCTCATCTCATGAGACTCTATCCTTATCCACTTGGGGTGCATGCCCAATCTTAATATGGCACCCACTTTGAGACCTAATTTAGCAGGTGAACACTCTATAAAAAATCTCCAATGACCTCTTGCCAAGTGGCCTTCAGTCCAAGGTCCATTGGTCAACATTTGACCAATGTCCTAAAATGAAAATGGCAGGTGATAGGAATTAGCAGATGTTGTCTTAAATTCATCTCATGAATTAAGATAAATTCTTTCTGAGCTGGATTGGCTCCAGTCAGACTGTGAAAAACCTTCTCAAGGTTCTCTGGGTGAGTCAAATCATATTTGGCTCAGTCGAGATAGAAAAGATTACACGAGGAGAATGTTAGGCTCAATCGTGTGCTAGCACGATTTTCTTGAACCTAATTGGATCTAATCCAAATCAATCGAATTGGGCTAGCTCAATTGATGACATCCAGACCCTAACTCTTATTTGTGTGACCCAGTTAGGTTTATGTTTATATGGTAATGAGATATGTCGTGATCTCATCATCAACATCATCGAAACTTTTTTCAATGGACCAGAACTCTTCTGATTCAGACAATTAGAATGATCGATCATCAAGATCATTCTAATTGCTCCCAAAATCCACTAATGACACCTAGCAGTATATGGTGGTAACCCATCAGAAATGAAGATGAACCTCTTGGTGCAGCTACCTGTGTGATTGAGTTCTTCTATCATGAGTCCCGACTGAATTAGGGTTAAGGTGAACTCGTCAAACCCAATATCAGTCATATGAATCATTCGATTGATCCTAGTATGATGTGAAACCCTAATAGAAAACTCTTTTCCATTATTTCACTCTGTCATGGTCATGAGCTTAATGACTCGATCTTTCAATCATCATAGGACTACTCCTCTCATCTATCGAGGTTGATAGATCCCTTCTTGGTGCGATATGGTTCCTACAATGAATATGCTACAACCAACATACACCTCAAGATTCTAAATGGCTAGGAGACTGAGTTATAGTGTAGTCAAACTATAACACACTCAAGGTGAACTATCGATGTACCTCAGGTCAAAGAACTAGACACACAGCTGCAGCATCGAGCTAGTCATCGACGAGAAGGTAGACTTCTTTATGACTGCTCGAGATGGTCATGCTCAGTACTCTCATTCTCAACGAATATCTGTACTCTCGCTTTAGTGTCTCCACATCATAGACTCAAGATACATCTACCTTAAAAAAGTGATCGTACACCAACCTTTCGGATCGATCACCATCCTCGTGATGATCCTATGGTCAGGAGCTATTTATGAGTTAGTTATGTAAATTCATGCCTTAAATTTTCAACTCTTGAAAATATAAATTAACATTCCTACTAACTCAAAGGATGTATCACAGACATAATGTACACAATGTGATAGTAGAATAACCCTTTTATTCATTTATAGCCAAAATTATAAATTTGCCCTTACATTTGTACGGGAATGTGTCAGCCAATCTGGCATCTAAGGCACACATCTAACAAACTCCCACTTGACCTAATGCCAATTGGCTACATATCTAAGTCCCATCTTCTTAAGGTGGGCTTTGATTTTCTGCTGGCCTAATGGCTTGTCAGTGGGTCTGCCACATTGTCTGTGGAGTTGACTCTCTTAATCTCGACATAATCTTTTTCGAGGTAATCACGAATCAGATGGAATCGTCGCTCGATATGCTTGGATTTTTGGTGAGATCTTGGATCCTTAGCTAGGGATGGCATCTGATGACATCACTCCAAGCTCTACGGCAAACTTTTTGTATCGGAATACCTCCTTCGCAGCTTTCGATGCAGCAATATACTCTGCCTCCATGGTGGAATCAGTAATCACCGTCTGCTTGGAACTCTTCCAGCTAACTGTACCACCATTACAAATGAATAGATTTTCAGATGTCGACTTTCGATCATCTATATCAGACATAAAGTCTGAGTCTGTAAATCCCTGAACCTGGAGTTCTCCATTCTCAAAGACTAAAAACACATCCTTAGTGCTTCTCAACTACTTAAGGATACATTTCACAGAAGTCCAGTGCTCTTCGTCTGGATTCGACTGATATCTGCTTGTGACACTCACAGCATGGGCTATATCAGGTCGTGTACATAGTATGGCATACATGAGACTTCCTATTATCAAAGCATAAGGGATCTTGCTCATGCGTTCAATCTCCTCAGATGTGCTAGGGCACATCTTCTTGGAGAGATGAATGCCATGTCTAAAAGGTACTAAACCTCTTTTGGAGTTTTTCATGCTAAATCTTTTTTGTACCTCCTCTATGTACATCTTCTATGAGAGTCCCAGCACCCTATTTGGTCTATCTCTATAAACCTTAATATCCAGTATAAAGGATGCCTCTCCTAGATCTTTCATAGAGAACTCCTTAGACAACTATATTTTGATTGAGGTCAACATGAAAATATCATTCCAATCAGGAGGATGTTATCTATGTACAGTACGAGAAAGATAACTGCGCTCCCACTGACCTTCTTGAACACACATGGTTCCTCCTCGTTCTTGATGAAACCAAATATTTTGATCACATCATTGAAATGAGTATTCCAGCTCCGAGATGCTTGCTTAAGTTCATAAATGGATCTTTGCAGCTTACAGATCTTGTGATCATCATCACTGGATGTGAAACCAAGCGACTGTTCTATATAGATATCTTCCTCAAGATATCCATTTAAGAACGCCATTTTCATGTCCATCTGCCATATTTCATAATCGAAATAGGCTGCAACAGCAAGCAATGTGCAGATGGATTTTAGCATGGCTACGGATGAAAAGGTATCCTGATAGTCAATGCCTTCGCGCTGACTATAACCTTTCGCTACGAGCCTAGCCTTGAATGTCTCCACATTCCCATCTACATCTATCTTTCTCTTGAAGATCCAGTTACACCTAATAGGTACAATACCTTCAGGTGGATCTACCAAGGTCCAGACTTAGTTTGAGTGCATCGAGTCAATTTTTGATCTCATTGCCTCTAACCATTTCTCGGAGTCGATATCTGATATTGCCTCATCATAGGTCTTGGGGTTGTCACCATGAGTCCTATTTCCCATGAGGAACATTTTCTATACTTCCTCTTGTATAGTACCTAAGTACCTTTCAGGAGGATGAAAAACCCTAATCGATCTACGAGGTGGAAGAGGTTGTGTTAGGACTGGTTCTAATTGATTGAATCCTCAGGTTCTTTAGCTCGTTGCTCTTGGGAGACATTCTCCTTGAGCTTAATTATTCTTCCGATGCCACCATCTTGAATAAACTATTTTTTAAAAAAAATAGTATGTCGATTCACAATCACATTATGATCTTCCGAAATATAGAAATAGTATCCTAATGACTCTTTAGGATATCCTATGAATCGAGCTCTAAAAGACCTGAACTCTAACTTGTCCGCCTGCTGTCTCTTGACATGAGCCGGACAACCCCAAATTCTGAGATGACTCAGACTTGATTTCTTACCATGCCATATCTCATACGGTATGATAGGAATAGTTTTAGAGGGAACTCTATTCAATACATATATTGCTATCATGAGACAATGTCCCCAAAGAAACTCAGGAAGGTCTGTGAAGCTCATCATGGAATGGACCATATCTAATAGGATCCGATTCCTCCATTCTGAAACTTCGTTGAGTTGTGGCGTTCTAAGTGGAGTCCATTGAGAGACTATGCCATTATCCTTAAGATAGTCTAGAAACTTCTGACTAAGGTATTCACCTCCTCGATCTGATCGAAGAATCTTAATGGGCTTTCTTGTTTGTTTTTCTACCTCATGTCTGAATTCTTTGAACTTTTCAAAGGCTTCAGACTTGTGTTTCATTAAAAATATATATCCGTACCTAGATATATCATCGATGAAGGTAATGAAGTAGACATAGTTGCCTTTAGCCGGCACATCAAATGGACCGCACACATCTGTATGTACTAGAGCAAGTAGGTCTATGGCCCTTTCCCCATGTCCTGTAAAAGGGAGCTTGGTCATTTTGCCTTGAAGGCATGATTCACAAACTGGATATGACTCGAAAGTCAACGAACTTAATAGCTCGAATTTCTCTAATTTGTTAACCCTGTCTTCCGCTATATGACCTAGCTTTAGGTGCCACAGATACCTATCATTTAGACTATCTCTAGGCCTTTTAATTCCCATGACATTCACATTTTGCTCGATATGAAATACAGATACATCAATATGTAGCTGATAAAGACCATTAATAAGAAAACTATTTGCAACTTTATTATTTTCATAAAATATGTTATAATGGTTCTTATGAAAGCTAATCACATAGCCTTCTTGTGCTAAACATGAAACAGAAATCAAATTCTTGCTTGCTGCAGGCACATAATAACAATCTCTAAGAACTAAATCTAATCCTAACGGTAATCACAGAGGATAGGTTCCCACGGCCACAGCAGCAACTCTTGCTCTGTTTTCGATGCATAGGATCATATCCCCATCCCTCAGCCTCCTGCTCTCCTCAAGACCCTGCATAGAAGTGCACAAATGAGCACTAGAACCAGAGTCAAGTACCCAACTGGATGCAGAGGAAATCATAAGATTAGATTCTATAATGAGCATACCTCCAGAAGGACCATCCTTTTTGTTCTTCAGGATGGCTAGGTACTGAGGACAGTTCCGCTTTCAATGGCCGTCTGAATTGTAGTGGAAACATTTTCTCTTTTCAGCAGCATTCTTCTTCGGTTTCATCTTCTTCTTCTTCCCATCCACCTTCTGCTTCTTTGCAGACTTCTTCTTCTTTCCAAAAGTCTTTCTCTTGGAAGAAGTCCGCTCCACAGTAAGGACTGAGCCTTTTGAACCCTTCAAAGAAAGCTCAGTCGTAACCAACATGTTCATTAACTCAACCAAGGTACACTGCATCTTATGCATATGGAAGTTCATGATGAACTGACCATATGCATCAGACAAAGATTGAAGGATCATATCAATCTAAAAATCCCTATCTAAGATGATACCGAGCTCCTCAAGGTCCTTGATCATTGACAAACAATGATCTTGGACTGACTGCCCATCACATATTTTAGTCTTAAAAAGTCTTTGGCAAACTTGATACTTGGCTGTGCGACTTTGTTCACCAAACAACTCTTGTAGGTGAGCCAACATTTGGCGGGTAGTCATAATGTTCTCATGCTGGCATTGCAAGTCATCAGACATGGCACCCAACATGTAGTATCTAGCTTTGTTATCATCATCCATCCACTTTTTCAGAGATGCTCTCTATTCAGCAGTCGGACGTGCTGGTATGACAAGTGGGTCCTGATCCAAGACATGAGTCAATTTCTCAAAATTCAGAATCATTTTCTCAACCAGTCCTTGAAATTAGGTCTAGTCAATCTGTGGGTGTCTAGTATTTTGGTTAGGGGGTTGGACGCAGACATGTTTCCTATAGAGAGTCAAGAGTTTCTAGTTAGATTTTGTAATCAAACTTAATCAATTTATTTAGAAGTTTTATTTTTAAATAAATTAAGCTCTCACTATTTTCTCAGATCCCTACACTCCCTAGGTAGAGATGTGAAAATCTCTGTGATTAGTAATTTCTAGTGGGTGGTGCGGTCTCACCGACTGGCTCACCACCTCACCTAATAGTTATTGGTGATGGGTCAACCGATGAGTGGACAACTCTTATCCAATAATTCTCTAATCATGGTGCACCCAAAACTTAGTTTCTAATTCATGAAGCTCACCATGCCTGAAATATTGCTCCAATCCTTAATTAAGTCAGACCCACTATTTGCACGAACCAGATTCCTGATTGGGTCTCTCACCGTATCCGAAATATTGAGCACAACCCATCCTCTAATCCGTAGCATCCAATGCCTAATAGACATGGTTGTATCTTTCCAGTGTAACTGAGCCACTGTAACCAGCCGAGAACAATCAACACTGGGAAGGGCCTGTACATCTACAATGGTGGAAGATCTTAGACTTAATATTTTTTTAGGAAGATTTGATTTAGGTCTCATTAAATTTGACTTGACATAGTCATAACAATTATGACTAACTTAGTGACATGGGATAGCTCGAATTATTAGCCACCTCAAATCAGAACTAGATTGACACATATGGCTAAATAAGTGAGACCGATGGGAGGGATATGCCATTAACTTGACAAGAACGCATTCGAGTCGAGTAGTTTTCAATTAAAAATCAGTCGATCGTATCTGCCCAACTTACCTTAGACACCAAATTATCGAACCATAATCAATTGGGTTAGTCTACAATCCAGGCTCTAACCATTGAGCCAAATTAGGTCTTAACTTAATCGAGTCATATCTAAATATGATTCAATCTTGACTTAGACTTAATCCTATTAGACTGGTCAATTATTAGCTTTCATGATCCCACCTAACCAACTTTTGATTCGGTTTGATCAACCACTAGACCTAATTGAGCTATCCAAGTTCGAATCCAATTTTATGAAAATGACTTAGATCTGAAATTCTCAATTTTAGACCTAATTTAATTTTATAAGCTTAATTCATTAATTAAGTCTTAGGTTCATAAACAAAATATGTAAATAAATCCTAGGATTTCAGGATCTAGGGTTTTGTAGAAAAATAAATTTTGATTTCTGATTAAGGATGAACGTGCAGCACCCCTACACGCCATAAGAACACCCCATTGAATGGGAGGAGAGGATCTTAAACCCTACTTTGTTCTTATGATCGGATGGCCATAAGAAACATCTTAATCAGAAATATTAATTTAACTACAAAACTAGTTAGATCTAAGTTACATATCACATATATAATTTCAGATCTAGCTTATACATGCTTTGCATACATCTCATGTATTAAAATCTGATCTAATTAGCATGCTTTTAGATCTGATACATCACATATAATATCTAAAAAATAAAATTTAAATTGAACTATTCAATATAAAATCTATTCTAGACAGTTACTAGAATAATTCTACAACTAGTCTACACATGCAACAGATCAATCTTATGTATTAATTAAAATTTTATTTTTTATTTTTTGATCTAAATATAATATTTATAACATCAAAAAAATAGAGAATAAATTAGATCTAATTTATATTTTAATCATATTAAAATATAAAACTATAAGACTATTCATAGATCAAACTACTCCTAGTCTAGTCATGCAACTCATACATGTTAGATCTACTTAGATTTAATTTTAATTTTTTTTGATTTCAGATCCTATCATATCTGATGTGATATCTAAAATATATTAATATTAGATAAATAAAAATAAAAATTAGATCTAAATTAGATCTGAAACAAAGCCATCAACCTGGCTCTGATACCAGTTGAAGGAAAAATCATCTTTTTTCTTGTAGGATCTTGCAGATCTAATGAGATTTGAGATAGAATATTTAAAAAAAAAATATCCTATGATATTTCAAATTTAAGATCTATTAGATCTAATTCCTATTATCTAATATTAAATCTAAAATTAAATCTAAAAATATGAGGAATAGAGAAATACCTCTAGGTTAACTAGATTACCCTATAGATGATCGTAGCATTACCCGAGGTTCTAAAATAGCCACGCAGTCACCTGGTCTCTACTGATATCCACTCAAGCAGGATCTGGATCATCTTCTCATCACAAATCTTTACTCCAAAAATTAGATCTGGATCTGATCTGGAAGATCTTCAAAAGATCTTCTGAAGCTGGAGCAGTAGCTTCTCAACAAATCTCTACAACCTTCTAATCAGAAAGCCACCACACCTTGGACAAGCACCAGATGGATGCCCAACCTCTTGAATGTGAAGAGGGGAGGGAAAGGAGCAAAGGAGGCATGGAGAAGTAGAGAGGATTTAGGCTTTTGTTGGTTATTACACAGAGTCTCTAAACCCTAGGTGCAGACAGGATTTAAATAGACCTTGCTGCGCCATGCAGTGCCACATCATTCGACCAATCAAAAAATTCTAATTAATTTTGAAAAAAATTTGATTAGTGGAGTGATGTCATCTAATCATATTAGATAAGAATCCCCACAATTCCTCCTACTGTTGGTGCCAGCACTGGATAAGCACAGTGAGATTTGCACCCCACAGTCCAAGTTGATCAAGGGATCAGAGTCCTCATCTCATGGGACTCTATCCTTATCCACTTAGGGTGCATGCCCAATCTTAATATGGCACCCACATTGAGGCTCAATTTAGCAGGTGGACACTCCACAAAAAATCTTCAATGACCTCTTGCCAAGTGGCCTTTAGTCTAAGGTCCATCGGTCAACGTTTGACTAATGTCCTAAAATGAAAATGGCAGGTGACAGGAATTAGTAGGTGTTATCTTAAATTCATCTCATGAATTAAGATAAATCCTTTCTGAACTAGATTGACTCCAGTCAGACTGTGAGAAACCTTCTCAAGATTCTCTGAATGAGTCAAATCATATTTGGCTCAGTCGAGATAGAAAAGATTACATGAGGAGAAAGTTAGGCTCAATCGTGTGCTAGCACGATTTTTTTGAACTTAATTGGATCTAATCCAAATCAATCGAACTGGACTAGTTCAATTGATGACATTCGGACCCTAACTCTTGTTTGTTTGATCTAGTTAGGTTTATTTTCATATGGTAATGAGACATGTCGTGATCTCATCATCGACATCATCGAAACTCCTTTCAATAGACCAGAACTTTTCTGATTCAGACAATTAGAATGATCGATCATCAAGATCATTCTAATTGCTCTCAAAATCCATCAGTGATACTTAGCAGTATATGGTGGCAATCCATCAGAAATGAAGATGAACCTCTTAGTGTAGCTTCCTATGTGATTGAGTTCCTCTATCATGAGTCCCAACTAAATTAAGGTTAAGGTGAACTTGTCAAATCCAATATCAGTCATATGAATCAATCGATTGATTTGAGTCCAATGTGAAACCCCAATGAAAAACTTTTTTCTATTATTTCACTCTGCCATGGCCATGGACTTAAGGACTCGATCTTTCGATCATCATATGACTACTCCTCTCGTCTACCGAGGTTGATAGATCTCTTCTTGGTGCGATCTGGTTCCTACAATGAATATGCTACGGCCAACATACACCTCAGGATTTTGAATGGCTAGGAGATCGAGTTATGATGTAGTCAAACTATAACACACTCAAGGTGAACTGTCGATATACCTCAGGTCAAAGAACTAGATACACAGCTGCAGCATCGAGCTAGTCATCGACGAGAAGGTAGACTTCTTTATGACTGCTCGAGGTGGACATGCTCAGTACTCTCATTTTCAACGAATATCTGTACTCTCGCTCTGGTGTCTCCACACTGTAAACTCAAGACACATCTACTCTAAGAAAGCGATCGTACACCAACCTTCCGGATCGATCACCATCCTCGTGATGATCCTATAGTCAGGAGTTGTTTATGAGTTAGTTATGTAAATTCATGCCTTAAATTTTCAACTCTTGAAAATATGAATTAACATTCCTACTAACTCAAAGAATGTACACAAACATAATGTACACAATGTGATAGTAGATAACCTTTTTATTCATTTATAGTCAAAATTATAAATTTGCCCTTACATTTGTACGAAAATGTATTAGCCAATCTGGCATCTAAGGCACACATCTAACGGTAGGGTTAACCCCTTATAGTGAAAAGGTTGTCCTAGTTTATGCTGATCCTTGATAAAATCTGATTTTATGTCATGCATGTGATGTTTATGATCTGATTTAGATGTGATCTAAAATCATAATCAGATCTAATGTAATTTAAATTAGATCTAAATTCATGCATATATGATATGTGATTAGATTAGATGATTCGATTAGCAAGTATTTGGATTGGGTTGATCACCAGGCCATCCGATCATAGGAGCAAGAAGGGTTTAGAGGCCCTCTCTTCTCATTCGATGGGATGCTCTTATGACGTGTAGGGGTGTCATGTGATTAGATTCCACAAAAAAGAACGTGAGCAGAAGAACTTATCTTTCTGCAAAATCTTAGGTTTGTTGTATGTGATACAAAGTTGTATGAAAAATTAAGACATCTAATCTATATGATTAAAATTATTTTAATCATGACAAAATAAAATCTTGAATCATAAAAATTTTAGATATGATCTAAAAGTGTTATGATTGATTTTATTTTAATGTTATATAAGAATTTTTAGATTTGAAACTTCTTGAATCATGCTCACATAATTACTGAGCTGATCCAGTTTTGAACTGAGTTGACTCAATCTCCTTGTATAGTCGATTCAATATGGATTGAGTCGATCCAGTTTCAAAATAAAAAATCTTTGCATAATATTTATTGTAAATTATTTACAAAATAAAAGGTTGAAATTATTTCAAACTATAATCTAAACCATGTTGATGCTGAACTTAGTTGAGAATTAAGTGTAGAATCGATTAGATCTAGAATTATGAGTTAAAAATCTAATATCATTCACATAAAATATGGAGGTATGGGTTAGCTCAAATTAGGTCCTCTTAATTAAGTTAGATCTAAGATTAGAATCAAAGAGTTAATAGACTAACTAGAGAAATTGATTAAATCTAACCAAATACTGAATTAGATTAAATCAGAATTTTTCTAGAATCAATACAATAGTTGTAGATGGTCAAGTCCATATTTTTGATTAGACTAAATGGATCTTGATTATGGCTCAGTGGTTGAATCCGAATCATTAGGTTGGTCAAATTAAAATTAATTACCAATTGGTGTCTAAAGTAAGTTTGGCATTTCGATCGATGATTTTTAATTGGGAGTGGCTTATCTGACCATTTCAATGGTGTCTAAGGCAAGCTTAGCAAACCCTTCCATCAATCTTACTTATCTGGCTAATTTTGTGAATTATATTTTGATTAGATCGCTAAGTGATTCGAGTTGACCCATGTCATTAAGGTTAATCAGTGTGACTGATCTAGGTGCCAGTTCAACTAGCATAACCTTAATCTAATTCAATGACTTGGTGAAGTTAGTGAAAGAATTATGGTTTACTAGTTGATCTCTTCTCTAAACTGATTTTTAAATTCTCTAAATTAGTAGGTCCATAAAATGAGCTAATTATGGGGATAACTAGATCATAGCCTTCCATTAAGATGAATGATAATGGATCCATTATTTTTGATTGATATTGTAGGTACCATCTGTCGGATGTTCTCTCTGAATGATGGAATTATCATTCATCATATGATGACTCTGTTGTACTATCTGATGATGGTTGGGTTGACCAAGCCATCCTCAGGCCTGATCATTCATTAGTTAGAAACACTGAGTAGGTTCATATTAATGGTTTGACCTAACTGAAACTTTCAGTGGGGGTCCATTGCCTATTGAAATGAAATCTGAGATAAAATTAATTATTAAAAATTATTTGAAGAAATAATTAGTTAAGAACATACCCATAGATGCATATGGGTTGACTAAGCCATCCTCGGGTTTGTATGCAGTCTGTGTGGATTCTAGTATCTGCTAAGAAATTAAGATAATTTCTTGTATTGGAGGTAGAGGCTATCAATTTAACTAAATAGTGGAAGAACTTTTAGACTAAAGTCCAAGTCTTTAGGCTTAATCAATTCATAAACATAGAGGTCTTATATTTTCTTTCAGTTATGGCTAGATGTCTATTGCTTCATTCACTGTTTGACAGAGACAGATTTATAGGATCTAACTTCGATAATTGGTATCGAAAGTTATAAATAGTTCTAGAGCACGAATGGATCCTAAATATGATTATGGATCCAGCATCTAAAGTTTCCACATCCAACACATATGATGCGATCAAAGGCACTTATCAGAAGTGGCCAAATGATCATATCACCGTGTGGTGTTATTGAGAGCAGCAAAGAACATGAATTTAGTTGTAAATTCGATGATGCTCAGTTGGAGAAAATTCTTTAAATGTTGAAGGAGTTTTTTTGCACCTCTAAAGATGTGTCTTCAATGAAGTAATAATTCTTTAAAAAAAAAAAGAAGGTGCAAAAGAGTCATGCTTGAGCTAATGAGTCCGAACTGATAAAAAAGTCTAAGATTAATCTGGTCTGACAAAGTTTCTTGATCCGAACAGGCTAAGGAAGAAAAATCAGCAAAGTATTGCTGAACAAGGTACTTATATGGTAACACCTTGTGATTTCTCTATTTATGATACTACTACTTAGGTATTGGATATCAGAAGTCCATGCAAATTATTACAATGATTTCAGGTTAGTAGAAAGATTGGAAACAATAAGAGGTTTCTGAATATTGGAGATAGAAGTTATGTTTCAATTCTAGTTTTAGAAATCATCGAGCCTATTTTTAATTCTAAGAATATTGTCACTATTGTCTAATGATTTTGTGATATCATTATGAATAATATCAAAATTATATGGATAACTGAGAAATGATATTTATGAATAGTCATAGTTTGTTAGTGTATTGTACACAATCAAACAAACTTCCTAAAGTAGATAATGTCATGAAAGTCTACCTTTGGCAATTTAAGCTTGATCATATAAATAAGAATAGGATCAATAAGAGGTAATTTTTGAGGTCAATGATTGTGAATTATTGTCAACCTGTTAATTCTATCTCTTTAGTAAGATGACCAAGTCACTTTTTACTAAAAAAGATGAACGAGCCAATGATGTTCTGAATCCGATACATACTGATGTATTGATCTATGAACATATTTGCCATAAATTTGAATTATTTGAAATATTCAAATAAGTCCATAATAAGGTAGAGAAACAAACTTAGAAAAGCATTGAAATTCTTCAATCAGATCGAAGAGAAGATTGTATTTCAAGTAAGTTTTGACATATCTAGAAGAGAATAAGATTCTCTCCTATTGGAATCAACTTTGTTAGACATAGTTTGATCCATGATGGGGTTTACAAGTCTGTCAGTCTCTATTTAAGATTATGCTCTTAAGACTACTTGTTATATTCTGAACTAAATTCCAAATTAATCAGTTGCAAAAACTCCATATGAGATATGGACTAGGCATAAGCCGATAATTTCTTACATTAGGGTTTGAGAGTATTTGCTTTATGTCGAGCATTTGTAGATCGATTAGTTTGGATTCTGATCCTATATATATTATTTTGTAGGATAACCAAAGAATCTAGAAGATATAACTTCTACCATGCTAAAGAATAAGAGTTGTTCGGTATTTCTTTCAGAAAAAGAGTACCTTGGTGAAGGTACTGATGCCTTTAATGTGAAACTTATGAAGCTCGACAAGTAAAAAAAATCAACACAATCTAGTGAACCCATAGAATCAGATTTGATTAGATCAAACTTGAAACCCATTGTAAAGGCACCATGCAGGAGATTTGGTAAAGCACAGTGTCTGTCGGATAGACACTTCGGTATCTAGATCTGAGACATGACCCTATTGAACTCGATGAGAATAACAAGGATCTGATCACCTGCATGGATGCCATGCAGAAGTTCGACTTCGAATAATGGCTTGGAGCCATAGGTCTGAAATGGAGTCCATGAAGGTCAATGGTGTATGGACACTCATTGATCCACTCGAAGGGATAAAATCCATAGAGTGTAAGTGGATCTCCAATAAAATTAAAGTAGCGTAGATGAGAAGATGGAGACCTACAAAGCTCGTCTGATTTTCTAAGGATATTGTCAACATAATGGTATTGACCATAACTAGATAATTTTCTCCTGTGACAATGCTAAATATTTTGGAGTTGGAACGTGCATTTTGATAAGTGATCAAAATGCATGACTTCGTTGAGAACGAAGAAAAATCTTGCAAATATAAATGGATTAATAGTTCTGTGAGTGTATTTCTTGTTTTGTATGTGAATAAAATTTTCTTAATCAAGAATGACATTCCTTACATTATAGAGAATAAAGATTTCACTATTATTATTGTTCTCCATAAAGAACTTTGAGAAAAGCATCTCTCATCCTAGTGATGAAGATCTATAGAGATAGATCTAACAGGCTGCTTGAATTTTTTCAGTCCAACATACATAAGGTGTTTATGAGTAGAATTTATTCTATCATATACACCATGTATGAGATCAGATATAGTATACTCACTAGGATAGTGAGTGGATACTTAAAAGATCCGAATGAGAATCACTGGAAGGTCATCCTTAAGTATTTAAGAAATACTAAGGACCGATGACTCGGTTATAGAGAATTTGACTTAAAACATGTGGAGTATGACTCTAATTTTTAGTTGGACATAATAATAGCAAGAATGTATCAGAATACATCCTTATTCTAAATAATGGAGCAATTTACTGAAATGGTTCCAAGCAGAGCAATATAACTAAATTCAAATTGTGAGGCAGAATGCATTACAGCATTCGATGCTTACAAAGATACTATATGATTGTACAGATTCACTGGCAAGCTAGGAGTGGCACCCTCCGATGATGGTCCTGCTGTATTGTATAGCACTGGAGCCATAGCTCATACCAAGAAGCTGAAGTCTCATTAGCTTATCAGGCATTTTGTATCGTTATCACCTTATTCAAAAAATATGTTAAGATGACGTCAATCTTTAGAAGATCGACGGAAAGGAGAATGTGACCAATCCATTTACTAAAGGCTTGGTATCTAGAAGTTTTGAGATGATAAATCGAAGATGGATATATGATACTATACTGATTGGCTTTAGTCCAAGTGGGAGTTGTTGGAAATTGTGTCTAAAGCCAATTATTTGATGATTATGCTAATTATAAATGTATATGAATTGATCAATAATAAAAGTTATTTGATATTTTTCATCATAAGATTACATCTTCTAACGAACTCCTATGTTGTGATGAAGTTCTTAGGACTATTTTGATCGATAAAAGAAGATTACATAGTCCTTAAATTAGTTTGCGACCAAACGATACGCTATTATTAGAACAATAGCGATATCAAGTGTAGGTCGTTGTGTGCCATATGCATTGGTTATCCTTATAACTAAATGGTATGGAGATATTGGTATGGCATGCAGGTAAGATGTAGGAGTACATCATCACTGAATGTGACCAACTGCAGAGCACTCTGCTATCAAGGGTAGCTCGCAAAGGGTATGGGTATAAGTGTCCATCCGATCTAAGATCACCACGGTAACTTGCAAGCAACTCCCTATACTTTAGTGCTAAACTAATTGAGTTTCTAATTCAATAATAAAAAATTTTTGGGTGCAGTCAAGTACTTGTCAAGTCGGTGCATGAGTCAAGTAGGATTGACCCCTCCGAATTAGTAGGAAATATACATCAGTGTATTTTAATTTAATAAAATCTGAACCCGAGTAATCCATGTGATAAATTTGAAAAAGATTAAAATATAATATGGATGACCTATCTAGGATTGATAGTTAAATCCTAGGTCATCCTCGAGTATTAGGGTCAAAGGGATGAATTATACGGTAACCATACACCAATAGATTCTTGAATGTTACTTCACCATCATTCAACCTATCCGGATGTCGGATCATTATTGCTAGATGGTTATATCGATTGATTTAGAAAGTTATTCCTGTGCTACTGACTTAGGTTGGAACCTATGAGGTCACACTCAAAAAAGTTTCTGACTGATCATGTGGCTGATTAACGATTGAGAATTGTTCAAGAACTTAATCGTCAATTCGATTGATGGTTAACCTTATATAAATATTATAATAAATTAATTCATCAAATGTTAATAAATTAATGAAGGATTAATTAATAATTAGATTGCTGATTAGCTCAATTTAATTGAGCAAAAAAGATTAAATAAAATTTAATTGAATTAGATTCAATTAGGTTTAATCCAATTAGATTATGAGATGATCTAATCGCTAAGGAAGAATTATCCCTGATTTGATCAGGACTTTAGTTCAATCAATTTTTAATTTGATTGGAATTTGGTTAAAAATTTATGAACTTAATTAGATTAGGTTTCATATATTTTATTTGGGCTAAACCAGATGTGATTTGGTTTGGATTCAAATAAGGATACTTAGAGTCTTTATTGGAATAGAACTTTTCTCCATGCACCAACCCAGATTGCACACCATATATCTCCACACACAAAATTATTTTGTCTGAGATTTTTTCATACCAAAAAGTTCATTTTCTTATCTATCTCACATCCAAATCTGATTTAGTTTTGATAAAAAAAAGATTCTAAAATTAAATTTTAAAATATTCCTTATCAGGAGAATTTGTTCTTATCTAGATCAACCTCTCTATGCCAATAAATTTCTTTCTCCTTATATGTGTGACATTTTTGAAGAAAATTTTTATGGGAGATTAGCTGGAGAACTAATTTATTATGAAAAAAATATGGAAAAGGCATCCCATATTTTTTTGCCATGTTTTGGGATGTGAAATTGTGAAGGGAGACAGAATCATGTAAGAGTCCAAGATCACTAGGACTCTTCACCTCACCTCCTTACATGCCTATAAAAGATAATTTTATAGTTTCTTTTATGTGTGTAAGATACCAGAAGAGAGCTCTTCACGTGGTAGAAGTTTGGGTATGGTTCATGATGTGAAAAATAGAGAGAAGGATCTACGCTCATGGGGTGTGTGCAAAAATTTGAATTTCAGATTTTTTGTTCTAAGGATTTAGAAGGAGAAAATAAATTAAAAAAAATTATTTTTCTCTCTATCTTTTTTTCACCTCTTCATTTCCTCCAGAAAATTATCTTCAACTTCTAGAAAGATTCTAGAGATTTGAAGAAAGGATCCAGATTAGCTAAGAAGAAGGTCTTCGTGTGAGCTAGCACTTTCGAGAAGACCGATCAGTTCGGGGCTTCGAGTGAATTTTTTATAGAGGCCGGACACATGTGTGACTGTGAGCAACCAACAAAGATCCTCTTCATCATGTCTCTTAGCAGCGAAGATCATCGATCCGTGATCAAGTATGGAGTTTTGAACTCAGATTAGAAGTAGATGTGATCTACTGCTCACATACATGCATACTAATTTTATCTTCGGATTATTTTAAATTTTATATGCAACATAATATGTCATAGATCCTAGAGTAGGTTTATTTGATGATTAATTCATATAACATGTCATAGATCCTAGAGTAGGTTTATTTGATGATTAATTCATATACATGTTAGATTAATTTGATTAATCTAGTTGTCTTCTGCTGTAATTTTTTGAAAAAATTTTAAAATACATGCATGAATGCCTATGGTTCACCAACATGATCCCCCTATTTCATCGTGCTTTTTAAAAAACATGATAAACAATTAAGTCAACAGCCATCCAATGGCTAAAATGGTCATTCGATGGCCCTTCAGCGGCCTCCCCACTATCTTTCACTCACTTCTCTTCTCTCTCTTCCCCTTTATTTATCACTCTCTCTTCTTATATCTCATATAGGACTATGGAGTCTTGAAGGCCTTGATGGACCACCATCAATTTTTTTCTCTCCTTCCTTCTCTTCTTCTTTCTTTCTCTTCCTCTCTTTTCTTCTCTCTTGCTCCATTTTTGTCGATTTTCTGAATTGAATGCTCGAACCACACTATCTAGCCATCGATATGGTTTGGCATACCCCGAACTACCAAATTCAGGATAGTTCAGTGTGGTTTGGCAGACCATTCATCCTTTAGCATCTTTAGTGCTTGATAGCAAATCTCACACATCTAGTAGCAACATGATTTAAGGAAAAATATCCACAAGATATGCAAACGGGGTTCTTGTATTATTGAAGGCATTTGTTGCATGCTCAATGACAATATTTTGAGATGAGTGTTGAGTAGAGCTAAGGATATCTTTAAATTGGCTTGATTTCTGAGTTGGTAAATGGAGGGAATGAACATGACCAAAAGAGAACTATGTGAAAAAAAGCAAGAAAAGGGCTTTCACTTGGTTCCCACTTGTGAATTTATTTATTTAATTTATTACAGGAATGGCCTAATGTTGAATTTTCATATGTGTTTATGTTGGATTCTCTGGATATGCTATAGCTAATGATATTCATCTAGGTGCATTCAATACTAAAAATGTATGCTGATATAAAAATGTCTCTTGCTATCAAAATGTTTGCATTTACCATAAAAAATATATAAATTTTATTCTAGCTTAAACGTAGCATTCGAACATACTCATTGGAATGAGGATCCTTGAAACATTTGCTGTAACTATATGACCTCTGATCCAACTATATTTCTCCTAAATCCTTGCATCACACTTACCTAGTATTCATATTGCAGATGGATCTATTATGCCTATTAGTCATGTAGGTTATATTTCAACTCCTAACCTATTTCTCTCATATGTACCTTGTTTCTAAGTTACTCTAAATCTTTTATTTGTCATTCAACTATGTGATATGGGTCTTGACTCATATTTTTCTCATAATGATTGTATTATGCAGGATCCATAGACATAGTTATTAGGACAGGCATAAAGTCAGATGCTAATTTGAGCTCACTTCACTTTAGGATCCTCCTCCTCATACTATAGTTGCTCTAACCTCATCCTCTTCCTCTCCAGATCATGGGTAATCTCATTTACTCAATGTTTCTTTTGGTTGGTTGCATTATTTTGTTTCTACAGGCAAATTAGATATTGTCAAAGATGAATATATTATTTGCCAGCCTTGTAAACTTACAAGGCAACTAGCATTACCTTTTTCTAATAGTGATTCTATGTCTTATAAACTATTTAATTTAGTGCATTTTGGTATTTGGAGTCCATTTCCAGTTGCTACCATGGGTGGTTCATACTATTTTATTATCTTCATAGATAATTTTTTTTGTTTTATTTGGATCTATCCTATGCACCATAGATCCTACTTACTAGATATTTACTCCACCTTTGCCAAAATGGTTCCAACTAATTTTCTAGCAAAACTAAAATATTTCACATCAATAATATCTTGTAGTATAAAGAGCAAAATTATCTTACTTTTCTAAAATAAAATGGCTTCACTCTTTAGCATCTTTATTGAGGCACATCTCAATAAAATGGTAGAATAGAATATAAGCACAAGCATATATTAGAAATAGTGTACGGCTTACATATTTCTACATCTTGCCTTGGATGTTTTTTGGGGAAAGCTGCTTTTGTTGCTATCTATATTATTTACCATATTCCTTCTCTAGTCATTGATAATCAATCTCCTTATAAGCATATTTTTTGCATTACTTCTAATAGTAATTTACTCAATATTTTTGGATATGCTTGTTTTGTGCAATTGTTATATTGAAACCTGGCTCTCATTTATATTGTTTTCTTGGTCATGGAATCGAGCAATTATAGAGTTAGGGTCCTAATTCCAAATGACTTGGTATTTCTCGTCATGTTGTTTTTTGGGAACACAAAACTATTTCCTTCTATGTCATAGTTCTTTCTTTTTCCCATTTCTCATTCTTTACTAATCCTTTAGTTGAGTTGTTTTCTAAAGATTTTGATGCAATGCCCTCAACTGAGCCCACTCATACCTCTTTCAATGCACCCTCTTCCAATAGGACTACACTCATAGTTTGTACTTTGCCATCTTCCTTTGAGATTGAACCATTATGTCATTCTATTAAGATAAGAGCACTTTCTTCTCTTCTTCATGACCATCGTTGTTTCTCTATCATTACTTTTCCACATGAACCCCATACTTTTTGCAAGGCAAACTTTGATTCTCTTTGGTAGCAAGTAATGGTAGAAGAACTACAAGCCTTGGAGAAAACTGGCACTTAGGATTTTGTTGATTTACTTTCTAACAAATTTCTAGTGCGACGCAAATGGATATATAAAATTAGAACCCAATCAAATAGGTCGGTTGAGCATGATAAAGCTCACTTTGTTACCAAAGGCTTTACATATAGGAGCATGACATTGACTATGAGAAAAATATTTGCTTCCATTGCTCGACTAACCTCAGTTAGAAGCCTTATTGTTGTTGTTGCTATTAGGTAATTGTTACTTTTTTAGATGAATGTTAAGAATACTTTCTTTGATAGTGATCTTTTAGAAGAAGTGTACATGCCGCCATCATTGGGTTATCCTTGTCCTCCTAATAAAGTATGCCTATTTGATTGTGCTTTATATGATCTTAAGCAAGCTCTCTCATGCCTAGTTTACAAAATTTAGTGCCACTATCTCTCAATTTGGGTTCGCTAATAGCTTTTGTGATTTCACTCTTTCTATCTGCAATATTGCTAAAGGTATCATCTTATCATTACCTTATATAGATGATATAGTTATAATCGGAGATGATGTCACTTTATTCTTCCTCTCTTATTTTACTTCTCTTGATAGAGCCTATACAAAGGCCCCTAAGTCCACCAACATAAATTAGTTTGATAGAGCTAAAATTCCTTTAAGTCGTTATAGGAGGGTTAAGTTTGAGCTAGATTCATTGGGTTCAGATACCTATATGATAAGATGAATTAAGACAATATTTCTATGTGTCTTATTGCTAGCCTTTATAACTTTCTTGTATTATTTTCTCAAATTATTTCTATTGCATGAATTTCAATTATTACAATCTTATGGAATTATCATGCAGTTTTTAGCATAATTTTCAAATAATCTCCAACATTTTGTAGTGATGATATCATTCTTTTCATTGATCCTCCTCTCACTTGGATCAGTCAAGTGAAATTCTTGTGGATCTCAGGACCCTCTTGAGATATTGCAACTTTATCGAGAGAAAATGACCTTGGTCATCCCTCATTATGTTTATGATAGTCATTTATAACTATAGCCATTTAATCGGTAATAGATTTCATAGTATGGTCACTTTTGATGAAGCTTTAGGTATTATCATGATAATGCATACATAGTGTGCCTATTTTCTTTATTTTGGAGCCGATGGATCGTACAGTTCTAGTATGTATAACAGTGTGCCTTTTTCATTTTAATTTTATACAATAACAATATGCAATTACAAATGCAAGTACTGATTTCCATTATATCCGTTCTTTTACATGTATCACATATTATTTGACTCCTTTAAAAAGGAATTTATACCAAACAGAGATAGCAATGCCTTAATTAATCTTTTATGAATGGTAACATGAGAATGGCATGTGATATTTCAAAGCTCTACAAGAAAGCATCACCTTTACATTTCTTGATTAGTTATTGTTTCACCTACAAAACTGAAGGCTTTCTTTCTACCAACCCGTATACCTAAACAAATTCCTCCTTCCAAAGACGTAAAATATTACTCGCCATGCCAATTCCAAGTAAGATGATCCCGCCATCTTAGCCATAAGAAAGAATGAAATGAGTGGCAAAAAGATAGCCTCTTCCAACCCAACAAGGCACCAACTTCGATCCTTTTCCTTATAACCTCCCTCCAACAGTCCTGTTGTCACCCTCTCCCTAAATCCCAACAATCCTCTTTTACATTTGCTTTGTTGGTTGACTTGTTTTCATTTCTCTAGTTTTAGGGAGTGTTTAGCTAAGGTTTCCTCAACTAACCTCTCTCCTTGCACACATTTGTTTCCTTCTCTTCCACCTCTACTTCTTGGCAGTCATGGGAAGTTCATGCCTGAACTCGTCTCGCACAATACTTGAGAGACCCACTAGTTTCTCGTTCGATAAGCAACGCAGGCCTTGTCCTACAAGTGGCTTCTCATTGTTAATGAGAAAGAAGTATATCAACATAGTCCGTTGCCAAGGCAATGGAAACGTGAGAAACCCAAACGGATATCCTCCCACTGTAACCGAAAGGCCTGCTGCTGCAACAGTCACAGGGGATCATATGGTTTTCTCATCAAATGCAAAGATCCGCAAGGATGTTGACATGATGGATTTGACGTCTTACAAGGAACCAACAGGGCTTGGTACCAGTGACACATACCTCAGCGAAGGTATTGGGATTGTTAGATTTCTCAGGGGAAAGGAGTTTCTTATTACTGGTGCAACAGGCTTCCTGGGGAAAGGTGATAAATTTTGCAGTCTTCTCATCAATATCTTGAGATCTAGTTCAAAGGTTTAGTGCCATAGTTTATTCTTCTTTTGGTTTATAGTTCTCATAGAGAAGATTTTAAGGACCAACCCAGATGTCGGTAAGATCTATGTTCTTATCAAGGCTAAGGACAAGGAAGCTGCAATGGAGAGATTGAAGTGTGAAGTATGTGAATCTTGATTCCAATATCTAAGATACTCCTCTGCTGTTCTCTGTCTGTTTTTTTTTTTTTTTCTTGGGTAAAATCTATGCTATTCTATTTATTTTCCCCATAAAATAACTGGATTCTTGCCATATATTTATGTTCTGCTCAGATAGTAAATATGGAACTCTTCAGATGCTTGAAAGAAATCCATGGAAGTAACTACCAGGCTTTCATGTTAAGAAAGCTTATTCCAGTGGTAGGGAATGTCAGGGAAGCTAATCTTGGACTCGAGGCTGGGGTAGCCGACGAGATTTCAGAAGAAGTGGATGTTATTATTAACTCAGCGGCAAATACCACTTTTGATGAGAGGTTTTTCTTCTACTAAGAGAATCATTTGTTAATGTTATTTCATGCTGAGTTATAAGAGAGTGGCATTTTACAGGTATGATGTTGCGCTGGACATAAACACCATAGGACCATGCAGGATTATGAATTTTGCAAAGAGGTTTAGGAGACTCAAGCTCTTCTTGCATGTATCAACAGGTTAAAAGTCGTAGATTTAGGCAAAAACCATCTATTTTCCAATGTTTTTTTTTTTCTTCCTTTTGTTGAATTTACTCTTTTCGAAGAAGCTTATTCACAAGTCAATTCTCTCTTCTTCCATATTCGCTCAATAGCTTATGTGAATGGGCAAAGACAAGGTAGGATTCTGGAGAAGCCCTTTTTTATAGGAGACACCATAGCAAGGGAGACATGTTCTTTGGAATTTTCTGCAAAAAACACACCACTATTGGATATTGAAACTGAGATTAAGCTAGCTTTTGATTCTAAGAAGACTTCTCGTGATTCTTCTATGATTCAAGAGATGAAAGACTTGGGTTTAGAGAGGTACCTTTTTGTTCACTCCTCAAATTACTTGTTCTAATATGTATCTCTATGCAAACAAATGTGTTTATAAATTGTTTTTCAAGTCTTAAACACCAAATTAGAATTCACTCAATAGGGCAAAGATTCATGGATGGCAAGATACCTATGTTTTCACAAAGGCCATGGGTGAAATGGTGATAAATTGCATGCGAGGAGACATACCAGTGGTCACCATTAGACCTAGTGTCATCGAAAGCACCTGTAAAGAACCCTTCCCTGGATGGATGGAAGGAAATAGGTAATTTTAAATTTCTTCTCGTTGTGTTTTTTATTTTCACAATTTTAGCAGTACATATACTATTTAACTAGTTAAATCTTAAGCTTGATCATATTATCTTATCCTTTCTTTCGGAAACCTTAGGATGATGGATCCAATAGTTCTATATTATGGTAAAGGCCAGCTTACTGGATTTCTTGCTGATCCTAATGGAGTACTTGATGTTGTAAGTAATGTTTTGGTTAATCAATTCAGATACTTCTGCTTATATATATATATATATATATATATATATATATATATATATATATATATAAGCAAGAACTTCAGATCTAGCATAGGTATTTTACCTAGATCCTCTTACAGATGTTGAATTTATGCAAATGGTTTTTTGTTTAGGTCCCAGTTGACATGGTTGTGAATGCAACCTTGGCAGCCATGGCAAAGCATGGGTCAAGTAGGGAGCCAGGCATGCACATCTACCAAATTGCTTCTTCTGTTATTAACCCGCTAGTGTTCAAAGACTTGTCTAGGCTTCTCTTTGAACATTTTAAGTCTTTTCCTTGCATGGACCCTAAAGGGAGACCAATTATAGTCCATCCAATGAACCTCTTCAGTGACATGAATGAATTCTCCTCCTATGTTTGGACGGATGCTTCTCAAAGGAGTCGAAAGTTAGCTGCTGCTACGTCACATGAAAAACTATCTAAAAGATTGCAGAACATATGCATGAAATCAGTGGAGCAAGCCAAGTATCTAGCTAACATATATGAGCCATATACTTTCTATGGTGGAAGGTGAGAGTTCCTTTGTTCTTTTAATATAACTTCAACAGTCAGGGACTATACCTATGATGGGATATTTTTACTATCATTCCAGGTTTGATAACGCAAATACTCAAAAGTTAATGGAAGAGATGTCTGAAGAAGAGAGGACAAGCTTTGATTTTAATGTGGGAAGCATCAGTTGGAAGGATTACATCTCTAATGTTCATATTCCCGGATTAAGAAGGCATGTTATGAAGGGCAGAGGCATGTGTACAAAATCCCAACTTGTGGGCACAACACTATGAAGAAATGTAGATATTCACCATTTAAAGATGTCTGAACTTGCAAAACCAAGGCAATAAGCAGGATAATCACAGCACATTGTTGAAAGATTTTATAAAGTTTACAACGGTGGTTCTTCAAATTAAGGTTCCACTTATTCTATTATTGCACTATTTATTTGGATTAAGAATGTGGCAAATATTGTTAATTAATAGCTGAATTTCCTTTGTCATTGATTTTATGCGTTCAAGCATATAAATTGCTGCCACTACGATGAAGTGGGCATGCTTCCTGTCTTAAAATGTGAACATTGTCATCAAATTAGATAGAAGAGGTTTGAGCCATCTCCTCTCTAAAGTTCACCAGAAATACAAAAAAAAATCAGAGGAAAGTGCAACCACATATCCCTTTTTAATGTCATATTAAAATCCATTAATTATCCTTTAATTATTTGTCATCTTACAGAAAGTCTTTTGTGAGCTTTCTCCTTTCTCATCTTAATTCTTGTAATTGAAAGAATTATATGATGGGATTTTTAAAGCATTGAATATATTAGAACTTTTGGTGGGACATGTTTTTCCTATATACCCAATAATAATTTAGAATTATTATAATTCATTTATGGTTGTTGAGATATTGCATCAACATGATTAGAACTATGACTTTGGAAAGTTATTCGATGTTCATTTGAATTTCATCCTAGGAAAATTATGTGTTAATTAGCAAATTTAAAAATCAATCATGTAATGGTCGACCCACTTATGGTTGCATCAGGTAATGACAGGTCAAGATTATAAATCAAAAACATGGTACATTTAAATCATATGTAGATTGTATATTTTTAAAGTTGGTTAGGTCATATTCAATTCTTTCTTGAATTGAAACAAAGCAAAACTAGGTTTGACTTTGAGATTTCTAGTTAGATCTAACTAGTTTACTTTTTTGAAAGTTGTACCAGAGCTAATGTCTCAGAGGTAGAATTAATGATGCATTAGAGTTTCATATGAAAGTGATTATGAGGGTGATTACATATTAGTCAAGTGCTTAATGGGCTTTAACAATTTTGCTTATTATTTTCCTTTAGCCTATTAATGATGTGCTTCAACAATCATCCATTTCTCTCCCCATTTTTATCATCAATCAAAAAGACATTGAACAAAAAGTCCCACAGCATATAAAAATGGTTTCTTTTCGTTGCATAAATATGCATCCTTACATGAGTATCAAGCAAAATGAATGTGCTATGTACACAAAAAGATGTTTATTACAGTACACCTAGATACAATCATGAAGACATATCAGTAAGATATAACATAATAAGATAAAATAAAGTGAGCCACCTAAGGATACCAATAGACCCTAAACCTAATCCTCATTTTAAGAAAGATCTATGGGCAAAGGGGAGCATGCTCTGGAAGATGAGGCTCCACCTCTCCTACTGTGGATCCTGCTGAAGGTCCGGTAGCACGGATAAGAAAGCATACATCTGACCTAGTATAGGTCCTAAAAGGTGGTTTGGGGGTAAGCTGGGATGGCTAGGAAAGTTGAGCATGGTGGATCGGCTAGCTATTTGGAAGATGAGGCTCCACCTCTCCTACTATGGATCCTACTAGAGAGTTCGGTAACATGGATAGGAAAGCAGACATCTGACCTAGTATAGATCCTAAAAGGTGGTTTGGGGGTAAGCTATGATGGCTAGGAAGGCTGAGCATGGTGGATCGGCTGGCTCTCTGAGACGAAGATCTGGCAAGTGAAGTGGGACTATCATGACAATTAGCAATTGTTGTGGTAGCACTGACGGCAATACTCTCAAACTGGTCAACCAAATGCACCATCAAACTTAGGAAAGAGATGATCCTTGAATGCCGAGAGGCTCCAAGCTCCTTGACCTTAGCCTGAATTTATGTCGCTCCTGTTAGATTCGTGCCTTAGAAGCCAATTGTTGGCTGACATAATTTGTAATTCCAGAGCTTAATCTTATACTTATAATATTTTTATCAATAAAAATTTTTTTTATTCCAATTATATTTATGTATCTATGATTTATCCTAGAAATTAACAAAGATGATTTTTGTATATTCTCAAAATGTTGAAAATTTGAGATATACATTAATTAATGATTAATTTCTAAATACTCCCGATCAAAAGATCATCATAGAGGATAGTGATTAGTCCATTCGAGATCGATGCACAGTTCACCTCCCTTATGGGCAGATGAGTCTCGAATCTGCAGTGTAGAGGTACTGTGGTGAGGGTGCGAGTGGTTGTTAGAAAATAACTTGCACTGAGCATGATTAGTATGAGAAACCATATAGATGTCTATGTTAGAAAATATGTTCCAAAGTCAATCGTTAGACGATTGTGCTCATCTTGTAAATTATATATGAATTTTTATTAATAAAAATTATTTGATATTTTTATTACAAATTGACTATCTTTGAACT
Organism: Elaeis guineensis; assembly: GCF_000442705.2. Taxonomy (NCBI): domain Eukaryota; kingdom Viridiplantae; phylum Streptophyta; class Magnoliopsida; order Arecales; family Arecaceae; genus Elaeis; species Elaeis guineensis. The sequence goes on along the minus strand of NC_025995.2, from coordinate 41,909,563 downwards.
CCTGTATTGTAATGAAGTCCTTAGGACTATTATTAATCGATAAAGAAGGATTTATCGTTAAGTCCTTAAAAATATTCATGACCAAATGATATGCTATTACTAGGATGATAGCGATATTAAGTATAAGTTGTTGTGTATCATATGAGTTGGTTGTCCTCTTAACCAAAAAGTATGAAGACACTGTTATGGCATGCAGATGGAATGTAAAAGTACATTCGCATCGAATGTGACCATGTGTCGAGCACTCTACTGTCAAGAGTAGCTTGTGAAGGGTATGGGTATAAGTGTGTCTCCGATCTGAGACCACCACGGTGATTTATAAGCAACTCACTGTACTTTAGTACCGAACCATCTGAGTTTCTAACTTAGTGATGGAAGGATACTAGGTGCAGTCAAGTACTTATCAAGTCGGTGTGTGAGTCGAGATAGAATTGATCCTCCTGAATTAGTAAGAAATATGCATCAGTGTATTTTAATTTAGCAAAATCTTGATCAAAATAATTCATGAGATAGATTTGAAAGGTTGAAATACAATGTAGTTGACTTAATTAGGGTTGACAGTTAAATCCTAGGTCACCTTGAGCATTTGGGTCAAAGGGATGAATTATAGGGTAACCATACGTCAGTAGGTTCTAGAAAGTTACTTTATAATATTTCGATCTATCCGATCATCGAGTCATCATTGCTAGATGGTTACATCGATTGGTATAGAAAGTTATTCCCATGCATTAGAAGATTTGATCAGATCTGATGGCTGAAGAGTCCAATTGGATTGTGACTCTGGTGAAGAGTCCTATTTGGACTAGGACTCTGTGAGAGAGTCCCACTGGGATTGAGATTCTATTATTTATGAAGAATTAATTAGTAATTAGATTACTAATTGACTCAATTTTATTGAGTAAAGAGCTTTAAAATAAGTCTAATTGATTAAATTTAGTTCGACTCAGATTGGGATTGATATGATCACACTTGATTATAAGAAAAATTTGATCCTGATTTGATCAAAGTTTGGACTCGACTAATTTCTAATTGGGTTAAAAATTTGATGAGATATTTAGATTTTTAATTATATTAGGTTCATTTCTATCAGTGGTTTCAATCTAAATTTGATTTGGAATAGAATTGAATTTGAAATGAAGAGTCCAAGTCAGACTAGGACTCTATCCTTATCTTTTGTGCCATATCTGGATCCACACCAATTTCTCCATGCCTAATTGGATTTGAGTTGTGACTTTTGGCCTCATGAGAGAGAATCCAATAAGGGTGGTCAGCTATAGCTAATGAGTCATAATATTATCTCTTGCCTAATTCGAATGCGATCCAAATTAAAGATAAGATGCAGACTAGAAATTTTTTTTTTATATATGGTATATTGTTGGAGCTATATTATTTTTTTTTTATTTTTCTTAAAGAATCCTTTGGGATGTGAGACTCTAGATTTCTTCTCCACGTTCTAATAATTTTTTTAAAATTTTTTGAGATGCCAAAAAGAGGTTTTGGCATTGATTCATGGCACCCTTTCTTGGAAAGTCCCAATTCCTAGTCTATAAAAGGGGATCCCTCTCTTGGATGTCCCATAATCAATTCTCTTGTGGATTTTTTATTTTTAGGGACTCTTCTCCTTCTCCTCTCTTCCTCCTCCAGATCTTTTATCACTTTGGACTGTCCAAGGTACTTGTAGAAGAAGAAAGAGATCAGCTGTCGAAGTTGTTCGCAGACTATCATCTTCGAGCCTCTGATCTGCACCAGTCTTCACGTGGATTTTCTCATAGAAGCCCGACAACTTCGTGTGGCTGTGAGTGACTTGAGGAACATCCTCTCCAACCATTGGACCATAGGAGATCAAGATCAAAATTTATTTGGTAATGATCTCTAATTTGTTTTGATTCCTATGGTGGATTTAATAGTTAGGTCTAGAATTTCAGCATCGATGAGATCGATATGATTTTTATTTTCAGATCTAAAATATATATTTTTTATATCAAAGATCCTGATGTGATAGTATAAGATTAGATTTTATATATGTGATTAAGATTAAATTATTTAATCTATTATTTTTACTATAAAAAATTTTAAAATTGCATGTACTGCACTATCACAAATTTTCTTCAACTGGTATCAGAGACAGATTGTTTTGATATGAATTAATATGACTTTAGATCTAATTTTTTTTTATTATTAGATCTAATTATTTATGATTTAGATTAGATCTAAATTAATTAATTTTTAGATCTGATTATTATTTATTCAGATTAGATGTTTTGAGTAGCAAAGTACTCGGATTGGGTAATCACCAGCCCGTCCGATCATAAGAGCAAGTAGGATTTTATAACCTCTCCTTTCATTCAATGGAATACTCTTCATGGCATATAGGGGTGCCACTTTGAGGTCCCGTGAAGAAGAAAGTGAAAAGAAAAACTTACTTTCTTACAAAATCCTAGATCTTAAAACTCTAGGTGTTGTTGTATATGATATAAGTTACGAAGATGGTTAGTTACATCTAATCTTATTTAATCAAAATTATTTTAATTTAAAATCATAAAAATTTAGATTTGATCTAAAAGATTTTATGATTTGATGTAAAAAATTTATATGAAAAATTATTTTTGAAATCTTAACCATGTTGATGCAAAACTTAATTTTGAATTAAGTATCAAGTTGATTGGATCTAGAATTGTGATTTAGATCTAATGACATTGTATAAAATATGGGACATGGATTAGCTCAAATCAGGTCCTTCTTTATAATTGGGTTAGACCTAAGATTAGAATCAAAGAATTGATTGACCATGTAGAGAAATTGATTAAGTCTAATCAAATATTGAATTAGATTAATCAGAATTTTTTTAGTACAATAGCTGCAGATGATCAAGTTCATATCTTTGATTAGACTAAAAGGACCTTGATTGTGGCTCAGTGGTTGAACCCAAATCATTAGGTTGGTCAAATCGAAACTAGTTAACCAATTGGTGTCTAAGGTAAGTTTGGCATTTCGATCGGTGATTTTTAATTGAGAGTGGCTTACCTAGTTATTTCGATAGTGTCTAAGACAAGCTTAGTAGACCCTCCCACCGATCTCACTTACCTAACCAATTTGGTGAACTAGATTTTGATTAGATTGCTAAGTGATTCGAGTTAGCCCATGCCATTAAGGTTGATTAGTGTGACTGATCTAGGTACTAGTTCAATCCGTATGATCTAATCTGATTCAGTGACTTGGTGAAGTCAGTGGAAGGATTATGGTCTACTGATTGATCTTTTCTTCTCTTCTCTCTTCTCTAAATTGATTAAAGCCTCTAAATTATTAGGTCCCTAAAATGAGCTAGTTATGGTGATAACTAGATCATAGCCTCCTATTAAGATGAGTGATAATGGATCCATTATTTCTGATTGACATTGCAGGCGCCATCCATCTGGTGTCCTCTCTGAATGATAGAATTATTATTCATCATATGATGACTTCTATTGAACTATTTGATGATGGTTGGTTGACCAAGCCATCCTCGAACCTGATCATTCATTAGATAGAATTATTGAGTAGGTTCATGTTAATAGATTGACCTAACCGAAACTTTCAGTGGAGGCCCATCACCTACTAAAATAAAATCTGAGGCTAAATTAAATACTAGAAGTTGTTTGGAAAAATAATTGATTGAGAATCTACCCATAGGTGCATATGGGTTGATCGAGCCATCCTCAAACCTATATGTAGTCTGTGTGGATTCTAGTATCCGCTAAGAAATTAAGATAATTTCTCGAATTGGAGGTAAGCTATCAATTCGCATAAAACAGTGGGAGGACCTTTAGACTAAAGTCTAAGTCTTTAGGATTAATAAATTTATATACTAATAAGGCTTTGTATTTTTCTTGTATGTACAGATATGGCCTCAAACTTATCACTCTGATCACTGTTAAATAGTGAGAAGCTTACCCAACTGAATTTTGATAATTGATATCGAAAGTTAAGATTCTCTTAGAGCACAAGTGGATCCTTTATGTGATAATGGATCTGGCACCTGAGGAGCCTGCTCCTAGTGCCCGAGAAGTGGTCTGAGATACTTTTTTGAAGTGACTCAACAATCACACCATGGTTCGTTGCATCATATGGGCCTCTATGAATGATGAGTTTAGTCGAAAGTTTGAAGAAGCTCAGCCAAAGAAAATGCTTCAAGTGTTGAGAGATTTCTTTGATACTCTTGACGATGTTGAGCGGTACAAGACTAGTTGCACCATTTTTAATGCTTGGATGAGGGAGGGTACATCTGTTATCAATCATGTATTGTACATGATCGAGCAGATTAAAAAATTGAGCAAACTCGACTTTCCTTTGCATGAATAGCTGAGGAAGGATGTGATCCTTAACTCTCTACCCAAGTCCTACCTATCATTCCTCAGTTATTTTAGAATGACGAAGCCTGTAGTCAACTACCACGGTCTGTTAGGGTTGCTATAGACTTTTAAGAAAGATCACCAGCTCCACAAGTAGACAGTGAATCTAGTGGGAGGATCTTCTTTGGGTAGTCATCATCTCTTTAAGAAAAAAAAAGAAGAAGAATAAGAAGGTGCCTGGTACTGGGAGTCAGTCCCAGAAACTCAAGTTCAAGGCTGATCAAAGTCAGGCAGAGTGCTTTTGCAAGAAGCAGGGTCACTGAAAGAGGAACTGTCCTCAGTATATCACTTCTCTTGATCCAAAGAGGCCAAAGAAGAAGCAATCAGTTGCTGGACAAAGTACTTATGTGATAACACCTTGTAACTTCTCTCTTATAGATACAATGATCTGAGTATTGGATATCGAAAGCCCTATTCATATTTGCAATTCATTGCAGGATCTTCAGGTCACTAGGAGATTTAGAGAAGGTGAGAGATTCTTAAATGTTGGAGATGGAAGATCAGTTTCAGTTCTAGCTTTAGAAATCATCAAACTTATATTCGAGTCTCAGTATATTATTCTTGATGAGTGTCATTACTGTCCTAATTTTTTTTAAAATATTATTTCTGTAGGCCTTTTGGCCAATTCCAATTATGAAATATCAATAAAGAAAAATTTTTATGATATCATTTTGAATGGTGTTACAATTTTATGTGGATAGTTGAACAATGGTATCTATGTTGTATCTAAGGCTAATATAATGTACATTTGAAATAAACGTCTTAGAATAGATGATGTCATGGATGTCTACCTTTAGCATTGTAAGTTAGGTCATATCAATCAGAACAGAAAGAACAGGTTAGCTCAAGAAGAAATTCATGATAAAGATGATTATGAATCATTACCTACCTGTGAGTCTTGTTTGCTTGGAAAGATGACCAAGTCACCTTTTACTAGAAAAGGTGAACGAGCCAGTGATGTGTTGGGTTTGATACATACTGATGTATGTGGATCCATGAGCACATGTGCTAGAGGAGGGTACAACTACTTCATTACATTCACTGATGACCTATCTAAGTATGAGTACATCTACTTGATGAAACACAAGTCTGAATCATTTGAAATGTTCAAATAATTTCGTAATGAAATAGAAAAATAAACTAAAAAGAATATTAAAACTCTTCGATCTGACTGAGGAGGTGAATACCTTTCCAATAAATTTTTGATATATCTAGGAGAGAATGAGATTCTCTCCAAATGAACCCCTCCAGGGACACCACAGCATAATGGCATCTCAAAAAGGAGGAATCGAATCTTGTTGGATATGGTTCGATCCATGATACGGTTTGCAACTCTGTCGATCTCTTTTTGGAGATATACACTTGAAACAACCTATCTTGTGCTCCATAATATTCTGAGCAAGTCAGTTAGTAAGACACCATATGAGATATGGTCAGGACGTAGGCCGAATTTCTCTTATTTTAGGGTTTAGGGGTGTCTGGCTTATGTTAAATGATTACAAACTGACAAGCTCAGTCCTAGGTCCGATAAGTGTAATTTTGTAGGGTACCTCAAGAAAATAAGAGGATATTATTTTTACCTGTCTGCTGAACAAAAGGTGTTTGTCAGCAGTAAGGCACACTTTTTGGAAAAAAAATTTTTAGTAAAGGAGTAAGTGCCTCTAAAATTGATCTTGATGAAGTTCAATAGGTAGAAGAACCGACACCAATGATTGAATCTGAATCGAATTTGATGAGATCAAACCTAGAGCCCAATGAACAAACATCTTTAAGGCGATCCGGTAGAGTACCACATCAACTAGACAGATACTTAGGTTTCTTGGTCCAAGATGGAGATCCTGTCGAACTCGATGAGAACGATGAGGATCCAATCACCTACATGGATGCGATGTAGAGGTCTGACTCTGATAAATAGTTTGAAGTCATGAGATTTGAATGGGAGTCAATGAAGATCAATGATATATGGACATTAGTTGATTCACCTGAAGGGGTTAAACCCATGGGTGTAAGTGGGTTTTCAAGAGGAAGAGGGGTGCAGACGGGAAGGTGGAGACCTATAAAATTTATTTGATTATCAAAAATTATCGTCAACATTATAGTATTGACTATGATGAGATATTTTTTTTCTGTGGCATGCTCAAATCTATTCGGATCATGCTTGCGATAGCAGCATTCTTGGACTATGAAGTCTAGCAAATAGATGTGAAGATAACTTTCCTAAATAGAGAGCTGAACAAAAAGGTGTATATGATACAACCTGAAGGGTTCATATCCACAGATGAGTCTAAAGTGTGCAAGCTTCAGAGATCTATTTATAGATTGAAGCAAGCATCTCAGAGTTGAAACATATATTTTGGTAACGTGATCAGAACGTATGGCTTTATTTGGAACGAAGAGGAACCTTGCATATATAAGTGGGCAAATAGTTCAATAATTGTATTTCTTATGTTGTACGTGGATGACATTCTCTTAATCAGGAATGATATCCTTGCATTACAGGAAATAAAAATTTGGCATCGTCATAATTCTCCATGAAGGATCTGAGAGAAGCAGCCTACATCCTAAAGATGAAGATCTATAAGGATAGATCTAAGAGACTGTTCAAACTTTTTCAATCCACATACATAGATACCATGCTGAACGGTTCAACATAAAGAATTTTAAGAACGGCTATCTTCTGATAGGCCAAGAAATTTTTCTTTCGAAAGGAGATTGTCTGACAACTCCTCAAGAGAGAGCATATGAGTAGAGTTCTATATGCTTCCGTAGTGGGCTCTATTATGTACACCATGACATGTATGAGACCAGACATGACATACTCATTAGAGATAGTGAGTAGATACTAGTCTGATCCAGAAAAAAATCACTGGAAGGTCGTAAAGACCATTCTTAAGTATTTGAGAAATATTAAGGATCAGTGGCTTGTGTATGGTGAAACTGACTTGAAATTTATGGGGTTCACCAACTCTAGCTTTTAATCAGACCATGATGATAGTAAGAGTGTGTTAGATTATATTTTTATCCTAAATGGTGGAGCAATCTATTGAAAAAGTTTCAAGCAGAATACTATAGCAGACACTATTTGCGAAGTGGAGTATATCGCGGCATCCGATGCTGTGAAGCTGAATGGTTGCAAAAATTCATCGGTGAGCTTAGAGTGGCACCCTCCATTGATGGCCCTATCTTGTTATACTGTGATAATACTGAAACCATTGCTCAAGCTAAGGAGCCGAGATCCCATCAGTACACCAAATATATTCTGCACCGTTATCACCTTATCTGAGAGATTGTGGATCGAGATGATGTCGACCTTCAAAAGATCGACAGGAGGGAGAACCTGACTGACCCATTTACTAAACCTCTCAGAATCAAGGAGTTCGATGACTACAAATTGAAGATGGGTATACGATACTATATCGATGTTAGATGTGTGCCCTAGATGCCAGATTGGCTGACACATTCCTGTAAAAATCTAAGGATAAATTTATAATTTTGACTGTAAATCAATAAATGGGTTATTCTTCTATCACATTGTGTACATTGTGTCTGTGATACATCCTCTGAGTTAGTAGGAATGTCAATTCATATTTTCAAGAGTTGAAAATTTAAGGTATGAATTTACATAACTAACTCATAAACAGCTCCTGACCATAGGATCATCACGAGAATGGTGATCGATCTGGAAGGTTGGTGTACGATCGCTTCCTTAAAATAGATGTATCTTGAGTCTACGATGTGGAGATACCAAAGTGAGAGTACAGGTATTCATTGAGAATGAGAGTACTGAGTGTGACCATCTCGAGCAGTCATAAGGAAGTCTACCTTCTCGTCGATGACTAGCTCGATGCTGCAGTTGTGTATCTAGTTCTTTGATCTGAGGTGCATCCACAGTTCACCTTGAGTGTGTTATAGTTTTACTACACCATAACTCGATCTCCTAGCCATTCGAAATCCTGAGGTATATGTTGGCTGTAGCATATTCATTGTAGGAACCAGATCGCACCAAGATGGGATCTATCAACCTCGGTAGATGAGAGGAGTAGTCCTATGATGATCGAAAGATCGAGTCCTTAAGCCCATGGCCATGACAGAGTGAAATAATGGAAAAAATATTTTCATTGGGGTTTCACATCAGACTCGGATCGATCTATTGATTCATATGACTGATGTTGGGTTTGACGAGTTCATCTTAACCCTAATTCAGTCGGAACTCATGATAGAGGAACTCAATCACATAGGTAGCTGTACCAAGATGTTCATCTTCAGTTCTGATGGGTTGCCACCATATACTGCTAGGTGTCACTGATGGATTTTGAGAGCAATTAGAATGATCTTGATGATCGATCATTCTAATTATCTGAATCAGAAGAGTTCTGGTCCATCAAAAAGAGTTTCGATGATGTCGATGATGAGATCATGACATGTCTCATTACCATACAGAATTGAACCTAACTGGGTCACACTAACAAGGGGTAGAATCTGGATATCATCAATTGGGCTAGCCTAATTGATTTGGATTAGATCCAATTAGGTTCAAGAAAATCGTGCTAGTACATGATTGAGCCTAACTTTCTCTTCGTGCAATCTTTTTCATTTCGACTGAGTCAAATATGATTTGACTCACCCAGAGAACTTTGAAAAAAAAATTTTCAGTCTGACTGGAGCCAGTCCAGCTCAGAAAAGTCTTATCTTAATTCATGAGATGAATTTAAGACAACACCTGCTAATTCCTGACACCTGCCATTTTCATTTTAGGACATCTGTCAAATATTGACATATGGTTCTTAAACTGAAGGCCACTTGGCAAGAGGCTATTGGAGACTTTTTGTGAAGCATCCATCTACCAAAAATAAGCACCAAAGTGGGTGCCACAATTGGATAAGGCTTGCACCCCAAGTGGATAAAGATCAAGAAGAGTCTTGATCAACATGGACTCTTTGGCGCCAACATGATTGTGCTTATCCAATGTTGGTGCCAACTCTTGGATAGAGATGGGGGTTCTTATCTGATGTGATCAAATGACATCACTCCATCAACCAAAATTTTTTTGGATTAAATAAAATTTTTTGATTGATCGAATGATGTGGCACAGCGCAGCGCAGCAGGGTCTATATAAACCCTGTCTGTGCCTAGGGTTTAAGAGATTTTGCTCTCTACCCAATAAAAGCCAGCCACCCCTCCTCTTCTCCATGTCTTTCCTGGTGCTCCCTTTCCCCTCTTCATACCTAAGAGGTTGGGCATCCATCTGGTGAAGGATCAAGGCGTGGTGACACCTTGAACAGGAAGGCTGCAGGAGTTCTTCGACAAGCTGCTGCTCCAACTTCAGAAAGTCTTTTGAAGATCTTCCTAATCAGATTTAGTTCTAATTTTTGGAGTAGAGATTTCCAAGGAGAAAACAATCTAGGTCCTGCCCGAGTGGATACTGGTAGAGGCCAGGTGATTGTGAAAAAATTCAGTGCAGGGGTAAAATGATAATTTTAAAACTTTTTCAAAATCACTATTTTATAGTGAAAATTATTAATTAATCTAATTAATTAATAAGAATTTATCCTACACTAGGATCTAAATATGATATATAGCATGCATGCATTTAAATTTGAAATTCAAATTTGAATAGTAAATATTTTACTGTAATGTGTTCAGAACATAATATCTTTGTGCGGGTAGTAGATCGCCGCAATCTGATCACCGTCGGAAGAGTCTGATCATCATGATATAGCTATACAGCATGTCTGGCCTCTGTAGATCATCCACATGAAGCACCCGGTCTGATTGACTCCTCACGAGTGCTAGCTAGTTGTAGAGCCTTTTCGACGGTCGATGCTGATCGAACTCCTTCGATCGATGTCTGTCGATTCTTTGGATGCTTCAGATCATCAGTAGACATGATTGAGAGGATGTTGAAGATCTTCCTAAAATTTGGTGGGCTCACGATACTCGTAGCTCACCTTCTCACTTCTCGAACTCCAGGCTGAAACCCTGAAGAACTCACTGAAACCCTACGCACACTTTTTCTTTCTTTTCTTTCTTTTTCTCTCGGAAGGATATAGACCTTCACCTTGCACACAAGGATTCCTCATGCCTAGATTTTCTCTCCCAAATTTTTTTTGCACACACCCCACTCTTTTCCTCCTTTTAAAATAATGTCAAACATCTTATCCACGTGAGAGGATAAAGATGAGTAATTGCACATTTGAATTCAAATCAAATTTTTAATTCAAATAAAAATCAATTTATCCCTATCCACTAAGGGCGTGAGAAGAGGAGGGCATGGCTTAATTTGTGCATGAGTGATTTCATGAGAAATATTTTCTCATGTAATAAATGGGGTGCTAAAAGAGGATAAGGTCAAGGCACTAAGATTGGTTGCTCATTAAAATTCAAACTTTATTTTGAATTTGAATGGCCAACCAATCATCCTTATCCACTCATTTGGTGCATTAAAGTAGGGCGTGAGGAGGGCTTTGTGTGAGAAAAAATTCATGAGAACTTCCTTCTCGTGAATTCAAATGGGCGCAGTGGAAGTGAGGTGGCGCAGGGAGAATGGGTCAAGGTGGTTTCATTATTTAAACCAACCTAATTAAACCAAATAAGTTAGGCCCAATTAGACTAATTTAAACCCAACTTAATTAGGCTTAATTAGGCTCAATAAAATCCTAATCAAATCAGGAATTGATTAAGCCTAACCCCTGATCAAATCAGGGACCAAACCATCTCGACGATTTGGTCAACTCTTAACCTAATCGGGTCAAACCCAACTGAATCCAATTCAATTGGACTTGATTCAAAAATAATTACTCAATCAAATTGAGTTAATTAGCGATCAAATCACTAATTAAACCTCTCATAAATATTGAGTCCAAATCCGATGGGTAATCGAACATCAGAATTCATCGATATGTAATCCTAATCGAAGAGTCCCAAACCAGTGGAACTCTTGACCCCGGTACCCAAAATGTGTGGGACTTGTGATCAGAGAATCCTGATTCTTGATCACAGAGTCCCAGACATGTAGGACTCATAGTCCATGAGTATTAGAACTCTTCATCAGCCATCAGATCAGATAGGAACCTCTAATGTGTGTGACCCCGCAGGTTCGAACCTAAGCCGGTAGCACAGGAATCAATTCCTGTACTAATCGAAGTGACCATCTAGCAATGGTACGCGATGACCAGATAGGTCGAATAGTTACAATCGCAACACTCAGAACCTACATGAATATGGTTACTATATAATTCATCCTTTTGACCTCTGTGTTTAGGATGACTCAGGGTTAAACTGTCAACCCTGATTAGATCATCTGAATCGTGCTCAACTCAAACAGTCCTGTGACTCCTCACAAAGACTACCCTGATCAAGATTTTGCTAAATTGAAATATGATTGTACACAGCTCCTGAATTAGAGTGGTCAATCCCATCTTGACACACGCACCGACAAGTTAAGTACTTGACTACACCCAGCAGCCTTCTGTCACTGAATTAGAAATTCAAGTAGTCCAGTGCCTAAGTGTAGTGAGTTGCTTGCAAGTCACCGTGGTGGTCTCAAGTCGGAGGGACATTTATACCCATATTCCATCGGAGCAAATCTTGACAGCAGAAATAGCTCCGGAGTCGATCACGTTCAGTGCAGATGTACCCTTACATCTCACCTGTATGCCATACCAGTATCTCCACACTCATTGGTTAAGAGGACAACCAACCTATATGGCACACAATGACCTATGCTTGATAAATATTGTCGTCCTTGGTAACAACGTATCATTTGGTCATGAACAGATTTAAGGACTAAACGACAAATCCTCCTTTGTCGAGTCTAAATAGTCTTAAGGACTTCACCACAACATAGGAGTTCATTAGAAGATAAAATATTTTGTGATGAAAAATATCAAAATAATTTTTATTAATTCATAATTCATGTACATATACAGAAATGAGCACAACCGTCAATAGGCTGACGATTGGCTTTGGGACACTATTCCCAACAATCTCCCACTTGGTCTAAAGCCAATCGGTGCAGTATCTAATACCCATCTTTGACTTGTAGTTGTCGAACTCCTTCACCGCAATAACTTTAGTGAATGGATCGACCAGGTTCTCCTTTCCGTCGATCTTCTGAAGATTGATGTCACCTCGATCCATAATTTTTCGGATGAGATGGTAGCGACGCAGAATATGCTTCGTCCGTTGGTGTGCCTTGGGTTCCTTCACCTGAGCAATGGCTCCAGAGCTGTCACAGTAGAGCAGAATTGGACCAACAAGGGAAGGTACTACTCCGAGCTCGGTGATAAATTTTCTCAGCCACACCACTTCTTTGGCAGCATCTGATGCAGCGACATACTCTGCCTCGCAAACTGAATCAGCCACTATGTGTTGCTTGGAACTCTTCTAGCAGATAGCCCCACCATTAAGGGTAAAAATAAATCCCGACATACTTTTGCTGTCATCATGATCAGACTGGAAACTAGAGTCTGTAAACCCTATAAGTCTCAAGTTCGATTCACCATAAACAAGCCATTGGTCCTTAGTATTTCTTAAATACTTCAGGATGGTTTTAACAACCTTCCAGTGATTCTCCCCTAGATCAGATTGGTATCTACTCACTACCCTTAGTGAGTATGCCACATCTGATCGTGTACATGTCGTGGCGTACATGATAGATCCCACTATCGAAGCATATGAAATCCTACCCATACGCTCTCTCTCTTGAGGTGTTGTCGGACAATCCCTCTTCGAGAGAGAAATTCCATGGCCTATCAGTAGATAGCCTTTCTTGAAATTCTCCATGCTGAACCTCTTCAGCATAGTATCTATGTATGTAGACTGGGATAAACCAAGCAACCTTTTAGATCTATCCCTATAGATCCTCATCTCTAGGATGTAGGAAGCTTCTCCCAAATCCTTCATGGAGAACTGTGATGACAGCCAAATCTTTATTCTCTGTAATGCAGGGACATCATTCTCGATTAAGAGAATATCATCCACATATAATACAAGAAATATCACTACTGGACCATTAGCCCACTTATAAATACAGGGCTCTTCTCCGTTCTTAACGAAGCCATACTTCTTGATCGTCCTATCAAAATGTATGTTCCAACTCCGGGATGCCTGCTTAAGTCCATAAATGGACCTCTGTAGTCTGCACACCTTAGACTCATCAGTGGATGTGAATCCTTCAGGTTGTATCATATATACCTCTTCATCCAGCTCTCCGTTTAGGAAAGCTGTCTTCACATCCATCTGTCAGATTTCATAGTCCAGATGGACAGCTATCGCAAGCATAATCTGAATGGATTTGAGAATTGCCACAGGAGAAAATATCTCGTCATAGTCTAGACCATAACGTTGACATATTCCTTGGCAACTAGACGGGCTTTATAGGTTTTCACCTTTCCGTCTGTGCCCCTCTTCCTCTTGAAGACCCACTTACACCCTATGGGTCTTACTCCTTCGGGTGGGTCAACCAATGTCCACACATCGTTGACCTTCATGGACTCCATTTCAGATTTCATGGCCTCTAGCCATTTCTCAGAGTTGGGTCTCTGCATTGCATCCATGTAGGTGATCGGATCCTCATCGTTTTCATCAAGTTTGATAGGATCATCATCCCGGATCAAGAAACTATAGTATCTATCCGATTGACGTGGTACTCTATCAAATCGCCTTATGGGTGCTTGAACAATGGGCTCCGGATCTGATCTAATCAAATCTGATTCAAGTTCAGCAACTTGTGTCGATTTTTTCACCTGTCGAAATTCGTCAAGTTCGACCTTAGAGGCAACAGTCCCTTCATCAAGGAACTCTTTTTTCAAAAAGATTGCCTTAAGTCTGACAAATACCTTTTGCTCATCAGCCAGGTAGAAATAATATCCTTTGGTCTCTTTTGGATATCCTATAAAATTATACTTGTCAGACCTAGATCCTAGCTTGTCCGTAATTAAACGTTTAACATAAGTCGGACACCACCAAACCCTAAGGTGCGAGAGTACTGGCTTACGTCCTATCCATATCTCATATGACGTTTTGGTTACAGACTTACTCAGAACTCTCTTTAGAAGGTAACAAGCCGATTCGAGCGCATATCCCCAGAGGGAGATCGGTAGACCAGCAAACCCCATCATGGATCGAACCATGTCCAACAAGATCCGATTCCTCTTTTCAGATACACCATTATGCTGTGGTGTTTCAAGAGGAGTCCATTGAGAGAGAATCGCATTCTCCCCAAGATATGTCAGAAACTCATTGAAAAGGTATTCACCTCCTCGATCAGATCGAAGAGTTTTAATACACTTTCCAGTTTATTTTTCTACCTCATTTCGGAATACTTTGAACATTTCAAATGACTCCGACTTATGCTTCATTAAATAGACATACCCATACCTCGATAGGTCGTCTGTGAAGGTTATGAAGTAGAAATATCCACCTCTTGCACTTGAGCTTATGGGTCCACATACATCAGAATGTACCAGAGCCAAGAGTTCACTGGCTCGCTCACCTTTTTCAGTAAAAGGTGACTTGGTCATTTTACTAAGAAGACAGGACTCACAGGTTAGAAGTGATTCACAATCACCTACTTCAAGAATTTTTTTCTTGAGCCAACCTGTTTATCCTATTTTTATTGATATGACCTAGCCTATAGTGCCAAAGGTAGACTTCTGACATATTATCTATTGTAGGGCATTTTCCAGAGGTTTGAACCACATTAACAGGTTGTGATAGAAAGTAAATTCCATTATTAAGTTGTCCAACAAACATTGTAACACCATTCAAAATGATATTATAAATATTTTTTTTTATTAAAAATTGATAACCGTATATGGCCAAAAGGCCTACAGAAATAATATTTAATAAAAAGCTTGGACAATAGTGACATTCACTCAGAATTACATTTTGAGAATTGATTACAAGGTTCATGATTCCTAATGCTAGAACTGGAACTTTGCTTCCATCTCCAACGTTTAGGAACCTCTCGCCTTCATCAAATCTCCTACTGACCTGCAGACCATGCATCGAATTGCAAATATGATAAGGACTTCCGGTATCCAATACCCAGGCAGTAGTATCACAAATGGAAAAGTTGCAAGGTGTTATCATATAAGTACCTTGCTTCTTCTTTGGCCTGTTCGGGTCCAGTGAGGCAATGTATAGAGGACAGTTCCTCTTCCAGTGCCCTTGCTTCGTACAAAAGAAGCACTCCGCCTGGCTCTGGTCGGGCTTGTGCTTCTTGGTCTGACCCTGTGCAGACGTCCCGGCATGCAGCTGCACCTTCTTATTCTTCTTTTTCTTGTTCTTCTTCCCTTTCTTAAAGGATCGACGACCAGAAGAAGACCCTCCCACAACATTCACCGACTCCTTATGGAGCTGGTGGTCCTTCTCAAAGTTCTGCAGCAACCCCAACAAGCCGTGGTAGTTCACTGCAGGCTTTGTCATTCGACAATGAGTAAGGAAGGGAAGGAAGGACTTGGGCAGAGAATTAAGGATCGCATCCTTACCGAGCTGCTCGTGCAGGGAAAAACCCAATTTACTTAGGTGCTCAATCAATTTAATCATTTACAGTACATGATCAGTAACTGAGGCTCCATCCCTCATCCGAGCATTGAAAATGGCACAACTAGTTTTGTGCCTTTCAATATCGTTAGGCGTGCCAAAAGAGTCGTTCAACATTTGAAGCACTCCTGTGGCTGGGTGTTCTCGAACCTATGGCTGAACTCATCATTCATTGCCGCCAGCATTATGCACCGGATGGTGGTGCGGTCATTGAGCCACTTCTGGTAAGTGTCTCAGATCGTCTCTCTAGCATTCAAGACTGGCTCCTCAGGTGTCGGATCCGTTACTACATAAAGGATCCGCTCATGCTCAAAGATGATTTTTAATTTTCGATACCAGCTATCGAAATTAGGTCCCATGAGCTTGTCATTATCTAATAATGATCGGAGCGTCAGGGTAGTGGCCATAGCTGCATAAAGGAAAACCAAACCTATATTAGTACATAAATTATTAATACTAAAGACTTAGACTTTAGTCTAAAGTTTCTTCCAGTATTTTTATGAATTGGTAGCCTCAACCTCCAATTTGAGAAATTACTTTAATTCCTTAGTGGGTACTAGAATCCACACAGACTACACACGAGCCCAACTTTGGTTGGTCAACCCATGTGCATCTATGGGTAGGTTCATAACCAGTTGTTTCTCTAAACAACTTCTAGTAATTAATTTTGCCCCAGAACCTAATCAGTAGGCTTTGGCTTCCACTGAAAAAATCTGGTTAGGTCCAACCATTAACATGATTTGATTTGATGAATCGGACCAATAAATGATCAAGCCCGACTTTGGTCGGCCAACCTAACCACCATCAGAAAGAGTCAAACCAAATTATCATACTATGAATGATAATTTCGTTAGTCAATAAGCACCAGGCCTTTGGGCCTCCAATGATTATTAAACTAATGGACTCATTATCACTCACTTAATGGGAGGCTATGACTTAGTTATCAATATAACTTAATCATTTTTAGGACCTAATAATTTTTTTTTTGAGGATTTTATTAAAGAATAGATGAGAAGAAAATATCCAGTCAATTTCAATCCTCCCACTGACTTCACCAAGTCAGATTAAAAAAAATTTACTTAAAGCTGGCATTAGGAGCATCTAAATTAGTCAAACTGATTTACCTAATGACATGGGTGAGCCCTAATCACCAAGTGATCTAATCAAATCTTAATTCACCAGGTTGGCTAGGTAAGTGAGATCAATGGTGGGGATAAGCCATTAACTCGTCAGAGATCGAATCACTGCGAGTAGCTCTCGCTTAAAAACCACTGGTCAAACTGCCAAACTTACCTTAGACAGCAACCAGTTCATTAGTTTTAATTTGATCAACTTAGTAAATAGGGTTCCACCACGTAGCCATGAATTAAGTCCATCTTGGTCTAGTTAAAGATATGGACCCATTCAACTACAACTATTGGAGTTGAGTCTAGAATATCCTTGACCTAATCTAATTCAACTTTTGATTAGATTTGATCAATTACTCTAATTTAGTCCATTTCTTTAAGCTCACCTTGGGTCTAACCCAATTATGGACCTAATCTATCTAACCTATTGACCCACAAGTTTATGCAATTATCTTAGGTCTTAATTCACAATTCTAGACCTACTAGACAACACTTAATTCTTTTAATTAAGTATTTGGGCTGATGGGTCAGGATTTGGTATTTCGAAAATAATTTTCAAATTTGAAAGGTTTTATTTTCTGTTCACCAAATATGTTGACTTATTACACAAATATATCAGCACATTTCATAAATAGCAATCCTATTGCTAATTACATAACAAAAAATAACTCAATCAAAATAAATCATGAATATTTCTTTCGCTGCTTCATCTGCATGGGATATAATTGCATCGGTACCCCTACCGCCATAGGAGACCCCATCGAATAGGAAGAGAGGGCCTTTAAACCCTACTTTTCTCCTATGACCGGACGGTCATGGCAACCAACCCAATTCGATTACTTGCTACTTGGATCAAGTATATCTAAATATACCAATTTCAAAATTTAAATTTCAAATTTTAAATTTTGAATTTTAAATTTCAAACAAATTTCAAAATTTTGAATTTCAAATTTTGAGTTTCAAATTTTGAATTTTAAATTTTGAATTTTAAATTTGAAATTTTAATCAAATTTCAAATTTTAAATTTTGAATTTTAAATTTTTGAATTTTGAATTTCAAATTTTAAATTTCAAAATTTAAATTTTAAATTTTGAATTTTAAAATTTTGAATTTTGAATTTCGAACAACTTTCAAAATTCAAATTTCAAACTTTAAATTTCAAATTTTAAATTTAAACTTTTAGATTACAACTTAATCTATGCATGCAAATATATATATCATATCTAAGAACCCACACTGATACCATTTGTGGAAAAATTCAATGCATGGGTAAAATGATAATTTTAAAACTTTTTCAAAATTACTATTTTACAGCAAAAATTATTAATTAATCTAATTAATTAATAAAAATTTATCCTACACTAGGATCTAAATATGATATATAGCATGCATGTATTTAAATTTAAAATTCAAATTTGAACAGTAAACACTTTACTGTAATGTGTTCAGAACACAATACCTTTGTACGGATAGTAGATTGCTGTAATCTGATCACCGTCGAAAGAGTCTGATCATCGTGATGTAGCTACACAGTGTATCTAGCCTCTGCAGATCATCCACATGAAGCTCTCGATCTGATCGACTCCATACGAGTGCTAGCTCGTTGTAGAGCCCTTTCGACGGTCGATACTGATCAAACTTCTTTGATCGATGTCTGTCGATTCTTTGGATACTTCAGATTATTAGAAGATGTGCTTGAGAGGATGTTGAAGATCTTCCTAAAATTTGGTGGGCTCACGACACTCGTAGCTCACCTTCTCACTTCTCGAACTCCAGGCTGAAACCCTGAAGAACTCACTGAAACCCTGTGCATACTTTTTCTTTCTTTTCTTTCTTTTTCTCTCGGAAAGATATAGACCTTCACCTTGCACACAAGGATTCCTCACGCCCAGATTTTCTCTCCAAAATTTTTTTTGCACACGCCCCACTCTTCTCCTCCTTTTAAAATAATGTCAAACGTCTTATCCACGTGAGAGGATAAAGATGAGTAATTGCACATTTGAATTCAAATCAAATTTTGAATTCAAATGGAAACCAATTTATCCCTATCCACTAAGGACGTGAGAAGAGGAGGGCATGGCTTAATTTGTACGTGAGTGATTTCATGAGAAACATTTTCTCGTGTAATAAATGGGGTGCTAAAAGAGGATAAGGTCAAGGCGCTAAGATTGGTTGCTCATTCAAATTCAAACTTTATTTTGAATTTGAATGGCCAACCAATCATCCTTATCCACTCATTTGGCACATTAAAGTAGGGCATGAGGAGGGCTTTGCGTGAGGAAAAATTCATGAGAACTTTCTTCTCGTGAATTCAAATGGGCGCAGTGAAAGTGAGGTAGCGTAGGGAGAATGGGTTAAGGTGGTTTCATTATTTAAACCAACCTAATTGAACCAAATAAGTTAGGCCCAATTAGACTAATTTAAATCTAACTTAATTAGGCTTAATTAGGCTCAATAAAATTCTAATCAAATCAAGAATTGATTAAGCCCAACCCCTGATCAAATCAGGGACCAAACCATCTCGACGATTAGGTCAACTCTTAACCTAATCGGGTCAAACCCAACTGAATCCAATTCATATGGACTTGATCCAAAAATAATTACTCAATCAAATTGAGTTAATTAGCGATCAAATCACTAATTAAACCTCTCATAAATATTGAGTCCAAATTTGATAGGTAATCGAGCATCAAAATTCATCGATATGTAACCCTGATCGAAGAGTCCCAAACTAGTGGGACTCTTGACCCCGGTACCCAAAATATGTGGGACTCATAATCAAAGAATCCTGATTCTTGATCACAGAGTCCCAGATATGTACGACTCATAATCCACAAGCATTAGAACTCTTCATCAGCCATCAGATCAGATAGGAATCTCTAATGTGTGTGACCCCACAGGTTCGAACCTAAGCCGATAGTACAGAAACCAATTTCTGTACTAATTGAGGTGACCATCTAGCAGTGGTACCCGATGATCGGATAGGTCGAATAGTCGTAATGGCAACCAGTGTCTCCACACTCATTGATTAAGAGGACAACCAACCTATATGGCACACAACAACCTATGCTTGATAAATATTGTCGTCCTTGGTAACAACGTATCATTTGGTTACAAACAGATTTAAGGACTAAATGATAAATCTTCTTTTGTCGAGTCTAAATAGTCCTAAGGACTTCACCACAACATAGGAGTTCATTAGAAGATGAAATATTTTATGATGAAAAATATCAAAATAATTTTTATTAATTCATAATTAATGTATATATACAAAAATAAGCACAACCATCAACAGGCTGACGATTGGCTTTGGGATACTATTCCCAACAGCGATAGCATTGCTAAACAAAACCTCAGGCTTGCTGCGATCATTTACAGGGTAATCAGATTACCCTTGAGGTATTTCATATTTTCTCATACTTCTAGATTTATTTTAAAATTAATATCAAATAATAAAATTAGATCTAAAGATTTAAATCTAAAATAAATATAGGATAAATTTCTTTTAAAATTATTTGGTTCCAGATTTGATGAAATCTGAAAGATTCTACAAGAAAAAAGATGGTTTTTTCTTCAACTGGTATCAGAGCCGAGTTGATGGCTCAGTTTCAGATCTAATTTAGATCTAATTTTAATTTTAATTTATCTAATATTAAAAGATTTTACATATCACATCAGATGCGATAGGATCTGAAATCAAAATATTTAAAATTAAATCTCAGAAGATCTAACGTGCATGAGATGCTTGACTAGACTAGGAATAGTTTGATCTATGAATAGTCTTGTAAGTTTATATTTTAATGAGATTAAAATATAATTTAGATCTAATTTATTTTTTGATTTTGATGATATAAATATTATATATTCAGATCAAAAATAAAAATAAAAATTTGGATAATACATAAGATTGATCTGTTGTATGCCTAGACTAGTTATAGAATTGTTCTAGTAACTGTCTAGAATAAATTTTATATTGAATAGTTTAATTTAAATTTTATTTTTTAGATGTTACATGTGATGTATTAAATTTGAAAGCATGTTAATTAGATCAATTTTTATTACATGAGATGTATGCAAAGCATGTATTAGTTAGATCTTAAATTGTATATGTGATATGTAAATTTAGATCTAACTAGTTTTGTAGTTAAATTTATATTTCTAATTAAGGTATTCCTCATGACCGTTCGATCATAAGAACAAAGTAGGGTTTAAAGGCCCTCTCCTCCCATTCAATGGGTTTTCTTATGACGTGTAGGGGTGCTGTGCGTTCATCCTTAATCAGAAATCAAAACTTACTTTTCTGTAAAATCCTAGATCCTGAAACCCTAGAATTTATTTTACATATTTTATTTATGAATCCAAGACTTAATTAATGAATTAAGCTTATGAAATTAAATTAGGTCTAAAATTGAGAATTTCAGATCTAAGTCATTTTCATAAAATTGAGTTCGGACTTGAGTAGCTCAATTAGGTCTAGCGGTTGATCAAACCGAATCAATAGTTGGTTAGGTGGGATCATAAAAGCTAATAATTGACCAGCCTAATAGGATTATGTCTGGATCAAGGTCGAATCACATTTAGATGTGACTCGATCAAGTTATGACCTAATTTGGCTCAATGGTTAGAGCCTGGATTGTAGGCTAACCCAATTAGTTCTGGTTCGATAATTTGGTGTCTAAGGTAAGTTGGGCAGATGTGATCGACTAGTTTTTAATTGGGAGCTACTCGACTCGAATGCATTCTTATCGAGTTAATGGCATATCCCTTCCATCGGTCTCACTTACCTGGCCATATGTATCGACCCAGTTTTGATTTGAGGTGGCTAACAATTCGAGCGAACCCATGCCACTAGGTTAGTCATAATTGTTATGACTATGTCAAGTCAAGTTTAATGAGACCTAAATCAAATCTTCTTAAGAAAATATTAAGTCTAGATCTTCCACCATTGTGGATGTGCGGGCCCTTCTCGGGATTGATTGTTCTCGGCTGGATACAGTGGCTCAGTTGCATCGGAATGACATAACCATGTCCATTAGGCATTGGATGCTATGAATTA
The DNA here is from genome assembly GCF_000442705.2 of Elaeis guineensis. Lineage (NCBI taxonomy): Eukaryota > Viridiplantae > Streptophyta > Magnoliopsida > Arecales > Arecaceae > Elaeis > Elaeis guineensis. Next base: position 41,887,445 of record NC_025995.2, on the reverse strand, counting down.
GAGGATGGGTTGGGCTCAATATTTCAGATACGGTGAGGGACCCAATCAGGAATCTAGTTCGTGCAAATGGTGGGTTTGACATAACTAATGATTGGAGCAATATTTTGGGCACGATGAGCTTCATGAATTAGAGACCAAGTTTTGAATGCACCATGATTATAGAATCATTGGACAAGAGTTGTCCACTCATCAGTTGACCCATCATCAATAACTGTTAGGTGAGGTGATGAGCCAGTCGGTGAGACCGCACCACCCATGAAAAATCACTAATTATGGAGATTTTCACATCTCTACCTAGGGAGTGTAGGGATCTGAGAAAATAGTGAGAGCCTAATTTATTTAAAAATGAAACTCCTAAACAAATTGGTTAAGTCTGATTATAAAATCTAACTAGAAACTGTTGACTCTCTACAGGAAATATGTCTGTTTCCAACCCCCTGACCAAAATACTAGACACCCACAGATTGACTGGACCCAATTTTAAGGACTGGTTAAGGAACTACAAAATTATTCTAGATTTTAAAAAGTTGACTCATGTCTCGGATCAGGACCCACCTACCATGCCAGCACGTCCGACTGTTGAGCAGAGAGCGTCTCTAAAAAAATGGATGGATGATGATAACAAAGCAAGGTACTACATGTTGGGTGCAATGTTTGATGACTTGCAGCGCCAACATGAGAACATTTTGACTACCCGCCAAATGTTGGCTCACCTACAAGAGTTGTTTGGTGAACAAAGTCGTACAGCCAAGTATCAAGTCTGTCAAAGACTTTTTAAGGCTAAAATACGTGATGGGCAGTCAGTCCAAGATCATTATTTGATAATGATCAAGGATCTTGAGGAGCTTGAGAAGCTCGATGTCATCTTAAACAAGAATTTTTAGACTGATGTGATCCTTCAATCCTTGTCTGATGCATATGGTCAGTTCATCATGAACTTTCATATACATAAGATGCAGTGTACCTTGGCTGAGTTAATGAATATGCTGGTTACGGCTGAGCTTTCTATGAAGGGTTCAAAAGGCTCAGTTCTTACTGTGGAGCAGACTTCTTCCAAGAGAAAGTCTTTTGGAAAGAAGAAGAAGTCTGCGAAGAAGCAGAAGGTGGATGGGAAGAAGAGGAAGCGGAACTGTCCTCAGTACCTGGCTACCCTGAAGAACAAGAAGGATGGTCCTTCTGAAGGTATGCTCGTTATAGAATCTAATCTTATAATTTTCTCTGCATCTAGTTGGATTCTTGACTCTAGTTCTAGTGCTCATTTGTGCACTTCTATACAAGGTCTTGAGGAGAGCAGGAGGCTGAGGGATGGGGTATGATCCTACGCATCGAGAATGGAGCAAGATTTGCTACTGTGGCTGTAGGAACCTACCCTCTGCGATTACCGTTAGAGTTAGATTTAGTTCTTAGAGACTGTTATTATGTGCCTGCAGCAAGCAGGAATTTGATTTCTGTTCCATATTTAGCACAAGAAGGCTATGTAATTAGCTTTCATAAGGATCATTGTAACATATTTTATGAAAATAATAAAGTTGCAAACAGTTTTTTTATGAACGATCTCTATCAGCTATATATTGATGTATCTGTATTTAATATCGAGCAAAATATGAATGCCATAGGAATTAAAAGGCCTAGAGATAGTCTAAATGATAGGTATCTGTGGCACCTAAGACTAGGTCATATAGCGGAAGACAGGGTTAACAAATTGGAGAAATCCGAACAGTTGAGTCCGTTGACTTTCGAGTCATATCCAGTTTGTGAATCATGCCTTCAAGGCAAAATGACCAAACTTCCTTTTGTAGGACATGGAGAAAGGGCCACAGACCTACTTGTCCTAGTACATACGGATGTGTATGTAGGAACCAGATCTAGGGTTTCAGAGTTAGATCTTGAAACTTTTTCAAGATCATACAGTGGAAGACTAAAATAAATCAAAATTATTTTTTAAAATTAGAGAATCTCTAGATCTAAGATCCTATTACATGATTATTACATAGTATTAAATTAAAAATTAAAATATATAAATATAGCATGAACTACATGTTGATCATATCAACATGTTTCTATACTACATCTAATGTATGTATTAAACAATAGATCAATCTATTACCTTGCAAGTTAGACGTTCTAACCTCGCTGATCCGGGCTTGAAGATGATGTTGCAAGCCACACACACATCCGACCTCTAGGAGTCATCCACACGAGCCCACGAATCTCGATCAGAAGTCCTGCTTCAGAAAATCAGCACAGTATGCTAGTACTGCGCTGATCCTTCTTTGATGGTTGATCAGGTGCCTCCTTCTTGATTTGAACTCTTCCAAAGATGGAAAGTAGAAGGAGGAGTTTCAAATCTGAGACACTCTCAGAAAACTAAAGATGGAGGGAGGAAAGATATGAAAATAAACAACCCTAAAAGAAGACCCTCTTCTTCTTCTCATTTTTCTCTCTAGACACCCTAACTTGTGTCCTTTATATCTCCACGACCCAAAGGTCTTTTTCTTTAATTTTTGGATGGCTCAAAGGTCTCTCAAATCTTTGTATTTTCAAAATTTCATGAAGAAACTCATCTTATATAGAGAGATATGATAGAGTCCTTGTCTAGGTCAAATACCTAGTCAAGGCTTATCCAAACATGGCAAGTTAAGGGGCGCCCAACTCTTGAGCACCTCCTCCATATTTTCATGCATGGATTACCAGCAAAAGGTGCATAATATTTATCCTAAAAGCCACAAAAATTCTAAAAAAAAATTTGGATAAATTCAGTGCAAAATTGAAAGAGTTTTGGATTTCTAAAACTCTATCTCATAGAATTCGAAATCCAAACTTATTCCTTTTTGATTTGATCCAAACCACCTTCCATGTAAGAAAGAAGAGAGGAGACCTTTTGTGAACGTGGGAGAGACCTGGGAGAGGGCTTTTTTTGCACAAAATAAGAAGAGATTGGCGTTGAATGAGAGAGAGGGCGTGGGGAAGGCTTATGTGGTGCAAGGTGGAATTCTAGTCTTACTAGGATTCTATCTTATGACTTGTTTTAATTTGGTTTCCCAAACCAAATCAAACCAAAATTAGATTAACCTAATTAAAATAGGTCTTAACTTAATTAAGAACTTAATTTAATCAGATTAAATTAGATTTAAATCTGATTTAATTTTTTAATCAAATTAAAAATTAGATTGACCCAAGTCCTAGTTGAACTAGGACTAGTTTTTCCTTGCACTTGGCTTATCCAATAAACCAATTGGACTTAATCAAATCAAGCCCAAACTAAATCTAATTAAATCATATTTAATTAAACTTAATATTAGCCCATTGGCTTAATCAAATTAAGTCAATTAGCAATCGAATTGCTAATCGATCCTCCTGCAACACTTGCATTGGGTTAAATGTCAATCGTATTGATCATTTAATCCTAGAACGATTCTTAATCATTGATCAACCATCCGATCAGATCATGAACTCTAATGTGTGTGACCTCATAGGTCCGAACCTAAGTCGGTAGTATAGGAATAAATTTCTGTATCAATCAAAGTGACCATCTAGCAATGGTACCCGACGACCAGATAGGTCGAATGTGTAGAACAACATCCTTAGAACCCATGCGGATATAGTTTTCATATAATTCATCCCCTTGACCAAAATGATCATAGGACACCCCAGAGTTCAACTGTCAACTCTGATCAGATTGTCCACATTGTATTTCAAAATATCAAATCCATCTAATGGATTATCCTGGCCAAGGTTTTGCTAAATTGAAATACAGTGACTCATTCTTCTCCAACTCTTGGAGTGGTCAATCCCATCTCGATCACACTCTGACTTCGCAAGTACTTGACTGTGCCCAGAAGCCTTCCATCTCTGAATTAGAAATATAGTTAGTCCAGTACCAAAGCACAGTGAGTTGCTTGCAAGTCACTGAGGCGATCTCAAGTCTAAGGGACACTTATACCTATATCCCATCAGAGACATTCTCGACAGCAGAATACTCTGGAGTTGGTCACGTTTAATGATGATGTACCAGTACATCTCACCTGTATGCCATACCAGTGTCTCCACACTCTTTGGTTAAGAGGACAACCAACCCATATGGTCTACAGCGACCTATACTCGATAGAAGCTGTCGTCCTTATTAACAGCCTATCATTTGGTCGTGAACAGTTTTAAGGACTAATCGATAAATTCTCTCTTTATCGAATCTAAATAGTCCTAATGACTTCATCATAACAACAGAGTTCATTAGAAGATGAAAGCTTATGATGAAGATGCCAAATATATTTTATTTATTAACAAATCAATTACAATACTTGATTGCTCAACCGTCAACAGCTTGACGATTGGCTTTTTGGGACACATTTCCCAACAACTCCCACTTGTCCTAAAGCCACTCGGCACAGTATCTAATACCCATCTTCGACTTGTGGTTGTCGAACTCCTTTATCGCCAGGGCTTTAGTGAAGGGGTCGGTCAGGTTCTCCTTTCCGTCAATCTTCTGAAGGTCGACGTCACCTCGATCCACGATCTCCAGGACCAGGTGGAAGCGGTGCAAGATGTGCTTCATCCGCTGATGTGCTTTGGGTTCTTTCGCCTGAGCTATGGCACCAGTGCTGTCGCAGTAGAGCAAGACCGGACCATCGAGGGAGGGTGCTACTCTGCGCTCGTTGATGAATTTCCTCAGCCACACAGCTTTCTTCGTGGCATCCGATGCTGCGATGTACTCTGCTTCACAAACAGAGTCTGCCACAGTATGCTGCTTGGAACTCTTCCAGCAGATGGCTCCACCATTCAGAGTAAAGATATAACCCGACACGCTCCTGCTGTCATCATGGTCAGATTGGAAGCTGAAGTCTGTGAACCCCACAAGTTTCAGATCTGACTCACCATAAACCAACCATTGGTCCTTAGTATTTCTTAAATACTTAAGGATGGCTTTAACCACTTTTCAGTAATTTTCTTCAGGATCAGATTGGTATCTACTCACTACTCCTAGTGAGTATGCCACATCTGATCTTGTACATGTCATGGCGTACATGATAGATCCCACGGTTGAAGCATATGGGACTCTACTCATACGCTCTCTCTCTTCTGAAGTTGTCGGACAATCATTCTTAGAGAGAGAAATTCTTTAGCCTACTGGTAGATAGCCCTTTTTGGAATTCTCCATGCTGAACCTCTTCAGCACAGTGTCTATGTACATGGACTGGGATAACCCAAGCATCCTTTTAGTTCTATCCCTATAGATCTTCATCCCTAGGATGTAGGATGCTTCACCCAAGTTCTTCATAGAGAACTGTGATGACAACCAAACTTTTTTTCCCTATAGTGTGGGGATGTCATTCTCGATTAAGAGAATGTCATCTACGTACAAGACAAGGAATACCACAACTGAACCATTTGCCCATTTATAGATGCAGGGCTCTTCTCCATTCTTAATGAAGCCATACATTTTGATCACCTTATCAAAATGCATGTTCCAACTCCGAGAAGCTTGCTTCAATCCATAAATGGATCTCTGAAGCTTGCACACCTTAGACTCATCTGTGGATGTAAACCCCTCAGGTTGTATCATATACACCTCTTCGGTCAGCTCTCCATTCAAGAAAGCTATCTTTACATCCATCTGCCAGATCTCATAATCCAGATGGGCAGCTATTGCAAGCATTATCTGAATGGATTTGAGTATTGCCACAGATAAAAATATCTGGTCATAGTCAATACCATAATGTTGACAATACCCCTTGGCGACCAGACGGACTTTATAGGTCTCCACCTTTCCGTCTGCGCCCCTCTTCCTTTTAAAGACCCATTTACACCCAATGGGTTTAACCCCTTCAGGTGGGTCAACCAATGTCCATACATCGTTGACCTTCATGGACTCCATTTCAGATTTCATGGCTTCAAGCCATTTCTCGAAATCAGGTCTCTGCATTGCATCCATATAGGTGATCGGATCCTCATTATTCTCATCAAGTTCGATGGGATCCCCATCCCAGACCAAGAAACCGTAGTATCTGTCCGACTGATGCGGTACTCTACTGAATCGCCTTAATGGTGCAGGTACATTAGGCTCCGGATCTGATCTAATCATACCCGACTTAGATTCAGCTATTGGTGTCGGTCTTTCTACCTGTTGAACTTCATCAAGTTCAACCTTAGAGGCAACGGTTCCTTCACCAAGGAACTCCTTTTCTAAAAAGATTGCCTTAAGGCTGACGAACACCTTTTGTTCATCAGCATGGTAGAAAAAATATCTTTTTGTCTCTTTGGGGTACCCTATGAATGAGCATTTGTCAGATCTAGGTCCAAGTTTGTCTGTGACTAATCGTTTGACATAGGCTGGGCACCCCTAGACCCTAAGGTGTGAAAGTGCTGGCTTACATCCTGTCCATATCTCATATGAGTCTTAATTACAGACTTACTTGGAATCCTATTTAACAGATAACAGGCCAATTTGAGTGCATATCCCCAGAAGGATATCGGCAAGCTAGTAAAACCCATCATGGATCGGACCATGTCTAACAGAGTCTGATTCCTCCTTTCAGACACATCATTATGCTGTGGTGTTCCTGGAAGAGTCCATTAGGAGAGAATCTCATTCTCTCCTAGATATGTGAGAAACTCACTAGAAAGGTATTCTCCTCCTCGATCAGATCGAAGAGTTTTAATACTCTAATGTGTGTGACCCCGCAGGTTCGAACCTAAGTCGGTAGCACAGGAACCAATTCCTGTACTAATCGAAGTGACCATCTAGCAATGGTACCCGACATCTGGATAGATCGAATAGTCACAATCGCAACACTCAGAACCTATGTGAATATGGTTACTGTATAATTCATCCCTTTTGACCCCTGTGTTTAGGACGACTCAGGGTTAAACTGTCAACCCTGATTAGATCATCCAAGTCATGCTCAACTCAAACAGTCCTGTGACTCCTCATTAGGACTATCCTAGCCAAGGTTTTGCTAAATTGAAACATGACTGTACACAGCTTCAGAACTGGAGTGGTCAATCCCATCTTGACACATGCACCGACAAGTCAAGTACTTGACTACACCCAGCATCCTTCCATCACTGAATTAGAAATTCAGGTAGTCCAGTGCCTAAGTGTAGTGAGTTGCTTGCAAGTCACCATGGCAGTCTCAGATCGGAGGGACATTTATACCTATATCCCATCGGAGCAAATCTTGACAGCAGAAATTGCTTCAAAGTTGGTCACGTTCAGTGCAGATGTATCCTTACATCTCACTTGTATGCCATACCAGTGTCTCCACACTCCTTGATTAAGAGGATAACCAACCCATATGGCACACAACGACCTATGCTTGATAAACATTGTTGTCCTTGGTAACAACGTATCATTTGGTCGCGAACAGGTTTAAGGACTAAACGATAAATCCTTCTTTGTCGAGTCTAAATAGTCCTAAGAACTTCACCATAACACAAGAGTTCATTAGAAGATGAAAAAATTTGTGATGAAAAATACTAAAATAATTTTTATTTATTTATAATTTATATACTAATACAACAAAGAGCACAACCGTCAACGGGCTGACGATTGGCTTTGGGACACTATTCTCAACAATCTTCCACTTGGCCTAAAGCCAATCAGTGCAGTATCTAATACCCATCTTCGACTTGAAGTCATCAAACTCCTTCACCGCAATGGCTTTAGTGAATGGGTCGGCCAAGTTCTCCTTTCCGTCGATCTTCTGAAGGTCGACGTCACCTCGATCCATAATTTCTCGGATGAGATGGTAGCGGCGCAGAATATGCTTCGTCCGCTGGTGTGCCTTTGGTTCCTTCGCCTGAGCAATGGCTCCAGAGCTGTCATAGTAGAGCAGAACTAAACCAACAAGGGAGGGTGCTACTCTGAGCTCGGTGATGAATTTTCTCAGCCACACCGCTTCTTTGGCAGCATCTGATGCAGTGATATACTCTGCCTTGCAAACTGAATCAACCACTGTGTGCTGCTTGGAACTTTTCCAGCAGACAGTCCCACCATTAAGGGTAAAAATAAATTCTGACACATTCTTGATATCATTGTGATCAGACTAAAAACTAAAGTCTGTAAACCCTATAAGTTTCAAGTCTGATTCACCATAAACAAGCCACTGGTCCTTAGTATTTCTTAAATACTTCAGGATGGTTTTAACAACCTTCCAGTGATTCTCCCCTGGATTAGATTGGTATCTACTCACTATCCCTAGTGAGTATGCCACATCTGATCGTGTACATGTCATGGCGTAGATGATAGATCCCACTGCTGAAGCATATGGAATTCTACCCATACGCTCTCTCTCTTGAGGTGTTGTCGGATAATCCCTCTTCGACAGAGAAATTCTATGGCCTATCGGTAGATAGCCTTTCTTAAAATTCTCCATGCTGAACCTCTTCAGCATAGTATCAATGTACGTGGATTAGGATAAGCCAAGCAACCTTTTAGATCTATCCCTATAGATCCTCATCCCTAGGACGTAGGAAGCTTCTCCCAGATCCTTCATGGAGAATTGTGACGACAGTCAAATCTTTATTCCCTGTAATGCAGGGATATCATTCCCAATTAAGAGAATGTCATCCACATACAATACAAGAAATATCACAACAGGACCATTAGCCCACTTATAAATGCAGGGCTCTTCTCCATTCTTAACGAAGCCACACGTCTTGATCATCCTATCAAAATATATGTTCCAACTCTGGGATACCTGCTTAAGTCCATAAATGGACCTCTGTAGCCTGCACACCTTAGACTCATCTGTGGATGTGATGTAGGAACCAGATCTAGGATTTCAAGGTTAGATCTTGAAACTTTTTCAAGATCATACAGCGGAAGACTAAAATAAATCAAAATTATTTTCTAAAATTAGAGAATCTCTAGATCTAAGATCCTATTACATGATTATTACATAGCATTAAATCAGAAATTAAAATATATAAATATAGCATGAACTACATGTTGATCATATCAACATGTTTCTATACTACATCTAATGTATATATTAAATAATAGATCAGATCTATTACCTTGCAAGTTAGATGTTCTAACCTCGCTGATCTAGGCTTGAGGATGATGTTGCAAGCCGCACACATGTTCGGCCTTGAGGAGTCGTCCACACGAGCCCACAAATCTCGATTAGAAGTCTTGCTTCAGAAAATCAGCACAGTATGCTAGTACTGCGCTGATCCTTCTTTGATGGCTGATCAGGTGCCTCCTTCTTCTTGATTTGGACTCTTTCAAAGATGAAAAGTAAAAGGAGGAGTTTCAAATCTAAGATGCTCTCAGGAAACTCATGATGGAGGGAGGAAAGATATGAAAACAAACAACCCTAGAAGAAGACCCTCTTCTTCTTCTCGTTTCTCTCTCTAGACACCCTAACTTGTATCTTTTATATCTCCATGACCCAAAGGTCTTTCTCTTTGATTTTTAGATGGCCCAAAGGACTCTCAAATCTATGTCTTTTCCAAAAATTTAATGAATAAACTCATTTTATATAGAGAGATATGATAGAGTCCTTATCTAGGTCAAATACCTAGTCAAGGCTTATCCAAACATGGCAAGTTAAGGGGCGCCCAACTCTTGAGCACCTCCTCCATATTTTCATACATAGATTACTAAAAAAGGATGCACAATGTGTACCCTAAAAGTCACAAAAATTCTAAAAAAAATTTGGATAAATTCGGTGCAAAATTGAAAGAGTTTTGGATTTCTAAAACTCTATCTCATAGAATTCGAAATCCAAACTTATTCCTTTTTGATTTGATCCAAACCACCTTCCATGTAAGAAAGAAGAGAGGAGACCTTTTGTGAACATGGGAGAGACCTGGGAGAGGGCTTTTGTCACACAAAATAAGAGGAGATTGGCATTGAATGAGAGAGAGGGCGTGGGGAAGGCTTATGTGGCGCAAGGTGGAATCCAAGTCTTACTAGGATTCTATCTTATGACTTGTTTTAATTTGGTTTCTCAAACCAAAATTAGATTAACCTAATTAAAATAAGTCTTAACCCAATTAAAAATCTAATTTAATCAAATTAAATTAGATTTAAATCTGATTTAATTTTTTAATCAAATTAGAAATTAGATTGACCCAAGTCCTAGTTGAACTAGGACTAGTTTTTTCTTGCACTTGGCTTATCCAATAAACCAATTGGACTTGATCCAATCAAGCCCAAACCAAATCTAATTAAATTATATTTAATTAAACTTAATCTCAGCCCATTGGCTTAATCAAATTAAGCCAATTAGCAATCGAATTGCTAATTGATCCTCCTGCAATCTTGCACTAGGTTAAATGCCAATCGTATTGATCATTTAACCCTAGAACGATTCTTAATCATTGATCAACCATCCGATCGGATCATGAACTCTAATGTGTGTGACCTCATAGGTCTGAACCTAAGCAGGTAGCATAGGAATAAATTTCTATACCAATCAAAGTGACCATCTAGCAATGGTACCCGACGACCGGATAGGTCGAATGTGTAGAACAACATCCTTAGAACCCATGTGGATATAGTTTTCATATAATTCATCTCCTTGACCAAATGATCATAGGACACCCTAGAGTTCAACTGTCAACTCTGATCAGGTTGTCCACATTGTATTTCAAAATATCAAATCTATCTGATGGATTACCCTGGTCAAGGTTTTGCTAAATTAAAATACAGCGACTCATTCTTCTCCAACTCTTGGAGTGGTCAATCCCATCTCGATCACACTCTGACTTCGCAAGTACTTGACTGTGCCCAGAAGCCTTCCATCTCTGAATTAAAAATTTAGTTAGTCTAGTACCAAAGCACAGTGAGTTGCTTGCAAGTCACTGAGGCGATCTCAAGTCTAAGGGACACTTATACCTATATCCCATCAAAGACATTCTCGACAGCAGAATACTCTGGAGTTGGTCACGTTCAATGATAATGTACCAGTACATCTCACCTGTATGCCATACCAGTGTCTCCACACTCTTTGGTTAAGAGGACAACCAACCCATATGGTCTTACAGTGACCTATGCTCGATAGAAGCTGTCGTCCTTATTAACAGCCTATCATTTGGTCATGAACAGTTTTAAGGACTAATCGATAAATCCTCTCTTTATCGAACTTAAATAGTCCTAAGGACTTCATCATAACAATAGAGTTCATTAGAAGATGAAATCTTATGATGAAGATGTCAAATATATTTTATTTATTAATAAATCAATTACAATACTTGGTTGCTCAACCGTTAACAGCTTGACGATTGGCTTTTTGGGACATATTTTTCAACAACTCCCACTTGTCCTAAAGCCACTTGGCACAGTATCTAATACCCATCTTCGACTTGTGGTTGTCGAACTCCTTTATCGCCAGGGCTTTAGTGAAGGGATCAGCCAGGTTCTCCTTTCCGTCGATCTTCTGAAGGTCGATGTCACCTCGATCCACGATCTCTCAGACCAGGTGGAAGCGGCGCAAGATGTGCTTCATCCGCTGATGTGCTTTGAGTTTATTTGCCTGAGCTATGGCACCAGTGCTGTCGCAGTAGAGCAGGACCGGACCATCGAGGGAGGGTGCTACTCCGAGCTCGTTGATGAATTTCCTCAGCCATACAGCTTCCTTCACGGCATCCGATGTCGCGATGTACTCTGCTTCACAAACAGAGTCCGCCACAGTATGCTGCTTGAAACTCTTCCAGTAGATGGCTCCATCATTCAGAGTAAGGATATAACCCGACACGCTCCTGCTGTCATCATGGTCAGATTGAAAGCTAGAGTCTGTGAACCCCATAAGTTTTAGATCTGACTCGCCATAAACCAACCATTGGTCCTTAGTATTTTTCAAATACTTAAGGATGGCTTTAACCACTTTCCAGTGATTTTCTCCAGGATCAGATTGGTATCTACTCACTACTCCTAGTGAGTATGCCACATCTGGTCTTGTACATGTCATGACGTACATGATAGATCCCACGACTGAAGCATATGGGACTCTACTCATACGCTCTCTCTCTTCAGGAGTTATCGGACAATCCTTCTTAGAGAGAGAAATTTCTTGGCCTATCGGTAGATAGCCCTTCTTGAAATTCTCCATGCTGAACCTCTTCAGCACAGTGTCTATGTACATGGACTAGGATAACCCAAGCATCCTTTTAGATCTATCCCTATAGATCTTCATCCCTAGGATGTAGGATGCTTCACCCAAGTCCTTCATGGAGAACTGTGATGACAACCAAACTTTTATTCCCTATAGTGCAGGGATGTCATTCCCGATTAAGAGAATGTCATCCATGTATAAGACAAGGAATATCACATCTGGACCATTTGCCCATTTATAGATGCAGGGCTCTTCTCCATTCTTAGTGAAGCCATACGTTTTGATCATCTTATCAAAATGCATGTTCCAACTTCGAGAAGCTTGCTTCAATCCATAAATGGATCTCTGAAGCTTGCACACCTTGGACTCATTTGTGGATGTAAACCCCTCAGGTTGTATCATATACACCTCTTCGGTCAGCTCTCCATTCAGGAAAGCTGTCTTTACATCCATCTGCCAGATCTCATAATCCAGATGGGCAGCTATTGCAAGCATTATCCGAATGGATTTGAGCATTGCCACAAGGGAAAACGTCTCGTCATAGTCAATACCATAACATTGATGATACCCCTTGACGACCAGACAGGCTTTATAGGTCTCCACCTTTTCGTCTGTGCCCCTCTTCCTTTTGAAGACCCATTTACACCCAATGGGTTTAACCCCTTCAGGTGGGTCAACCAATGTCCATACATCGTTGACCTTCATGGACTCCATTTCGGATTTCATGGCTTCAAGCCATTTCTCAGAATCAGGTCTCTGTATTGCATCCATATAGGTGATCGGATCCTCATTATTCTCATCAAGTTCGATGTGATCACCATCCCGGACCAAGAAACCGTAGTATCTGTCCGGCTGACATGGTACTCTACCGGATCGCCTTAATGGTGCAGGTATATTGGGCTCCGAATTTGATCTAATCATATTCGACTCAGGTTCAGCTATTGGTGTCGGTCATTCTACCTGTTGAACTTCATTAAGTTCAACCTTAGAGGCAACGGTTCCTTCACCAAGAAATTCTTTTTCTAAAAAGATTGCCTTAAGACTGACGAACACCTTTTGTTCATCAGCATGGTAGAAAAAATATCCTTTTATCTCTTTGGGGTACCTTATGAATAAGCATTTGTCAGACCTAGGTCCAAGTTTGTCTGTGACTAATCGTTTGACATAGGTCGGGCACCCCCAGACCCTAAGGTGTGAAAGTGCTGGCTTATGTCCCGTCCATATCTCATATGGAGTCTTAATTACAGACTTACTTGGAACCCTATTTAACAGATAACAGGCCGATTCGAGTGCATATGCCCAGAAGGATATCGACAAGCTAGCAAAATCCATCATGGATCGGACCATGTCTAACAGAGTCTGATTCCTCCTTTCAGACACACCATTATGCTGTAGTGTTCCTGGAGGAGTCCATTAGGAGAGAATCTCATTCTCTCCTACATATATGAGAAACTCACTAGAAAGGTATTCTTCTCCTCGATCAGATCGAAGAGTTTTAATACTCTTCTCAGTTTATTTTTCTACTTCACTTCAGAATCGTTTGAACATTTCAAATGAATCTGACTTATGTTTCATCAGATAGACATATCCATATCGGGATAGGTCATCCGTGAAAATTATGAAGTAGAAATATCCACCTCTAGCACTGGTGCTCATGGGTCCGCATACATCAGTATGTACTAGGCCCAAGAGCTCAGTAGCTCTCTCATCTTTTTCAGTAAAAGGTGACTTGGTCATTTTATCAAGAAGACTGGACTCACAGGTTGGAAGTGATTCACAATCACTGACTTCGAGGATTTCCTCTTGAGTCAACCTGTTTATTCTGTTCTTGTTTATATGACCTAGCCTCTAATGTCATAAGTAGATATCTAACACACTATCTAATCTAGGGTGCTTGCCAGTAGAATAGACTCTTATCAGGCTTGATCTTTTTGGTCTGGCTTTGTACTGATGTCCCAGCCTCAACTTGCATCTTCTTCACTTTCTTCTTCTTGTTCTTCTTCCCTTTCTCAAAGGGTCAAGAACCAGAAGACGAACCTCCCACTAAGTTCACCAACTCCTTATGGAGTTGGTGATCTTTCTCAAAGTTCTGAAGCAACCCCAGTAACCTGTGGTAGTTTACTTCAGGCTTTATCATTCTATAATGAGTGAGGAATGGGAGATAAGACTTGGGCAGTGAGTTCAGTATTGCATCTTTCCCAAGCTGCTCATGCATGGGAAAGCCGAGCTTGCTCAATCGTTCCATCAGCTCGATCATGTACAATACATGATCAGTGACAGAGGCACCATCCCGCATTTTGGCATTGAAGATGGCACAACTAGTCTTATGCCTCTTCATGTCATCGGGTATGCCAAAGGCATCCTCCAACACTTGAAGCATGTCCTTTGACTGAGCCGTCTCGAATCTATGACTGAACTCGCCGCTTATGGCAGCCAGCATGGTACAGCACACCGTGGTCTGGTCACTGAGCCACTTCTGGTAAGTGTCTCTAACTATTCCACGAGCATTGACAGCTGGCTCCTCAGGTGCAGGATCCATTATCACATATAGGATCCGTTCATGCTCTAGGACTATCTTCAACTTTCAGTACCAGCTACCGAAGTTGGGTCCCACCAACTTATCATTGTCCAACAATGATTGGAGCGATAGGAAAGTGGCCATATTTGCACAAAGGAAAACCATAACCTAATTGTAATTGATTCATTAAACCTAAAGATTTGGACTTTAATCAAAAGGTTTCTCCCACTATTTTATTCGAATTGGTAGCCTCTACCTCCAATTCGAGGAATTACCCTAATTTCTTAGTGGGTACTAGAATCCACTTAGACTGCACACAAGCCCAACTTTGGTTGGCCAACCCATGTACATCTAAGGGTAGGTTCATAACCAATTATTTCTCTAAATAATTTCTAGTAATATTAATTTTGCCCCAGAAACCTAATCAGTAGGCTTTGGCCTCCACTGTAAGGATCCGGTTAGGTCCAACCATTAACATGATCATACTTGGTGTATCTAACCAACGAATGATTAAGCCCAACTTTGGTTGGCTCACCTAACCACCATTAGAGAGACACTTCCAAGTCATCATATGATGAGTGATAATTCCATTAGTTAACAAGCACCAAGCCTTTGGGTCTGCAATGATTATTGAGTTAATGAACTCATTATCAAACACCTTAATGGGAGGCTATGACTCAGTTATCTCCATAACTTTATCATTTTAAGGACCTAATAATTTTAGAAGATTTAAATAATATAGAGGATGAGGTCAGATGAACCAGCTTATCATGATCCTCCCACTGGCTTCACCAAGTCAGCTTAAGGGAGACCATTAAAAGGGCTGGTCTAGGAGCACCTAAATCAGTCACACTGATTTACCTAGCTGACATGGGTCAGCTCGAATAGTCAAGTGATCCGATCAAAACATAATTTCACCAAGAGGCCAGGTAAGTTCGATCAGTGGGAGGGTCTGCCAAAGCTTGCCTTAGACACCATCAGAAATGGTCAGGTAAGCGGGCTCCCAATTAAAAACCATCGGTCTGGTTTACCTTAGATAGCAACTGGTTTAATTAGTTTCGATTAGATCAACCTAACAGTTCATGCTAGACCGCTTAGCCAAGAATCAAGTCCATTTGGTTCTCGTTAAAGACATGGACTTAACCAAGTACAACTATTGTAATTGATCTAGAGAATCTTTGACCTAATCTAAGACAACAATTGATTAGATTTAGTCAATTCTCTAATTAAGTCCATCTTTAATCTAACCATAGGTCTAACCCAATTAATGGACCTAATTCTCACTAACCCATTAATCCAATGTGTTATGATTTGTGTCTTAGGTTCTTCAATTCACAATCCTAGAACCTAATCAAACAACTTCTTAATTCTTAATTAAGTTTTGGGCTGAGGGTTGGGTTCGGCTTTTCAAAAAATAATTTTCATATTGATAAAATAATTTTACAATATGATTCTACCAACCATATTGCATGTTTGATTCATAATCAAGATACAAGTGAAATAAACATGAAACTACTTTAGATCTAATTTAAACAGGTTCATGTAATTGAAACAGTTTCAACTTTAAACAATTTCTTTGCACAAAAATTATTAACAAAGAGATTTTATTTCAGATTTAAATACTTTTTAAATCTAATAAATCATAAATTTAATCTAGATCATATCTAACAAATTTATGATTAAAGATAGATCTACACAAACAAGGACAACCTTCGCACTGTAAGGGGTAAACCTTACAGCAGGACAACCTTGTAGTTCGTGATTGATCTAAAATTTTAATTTTAAATTTAATAATCAGATTATAAATTAGATTTAATATAAAAAATAATCTAAGCATGTATAAATAATCATGTAATAAAGAACCTAGGCTCTGATACCAATTGTAGAAACCAGATCTAGGGTTTCAGGGTTAGATCTTGAAACTTTTTCAAGATCATACAGCGGAAGACTAAAATAAATCAAAATTATTTTATAAAATTAGAAAATCTCTAGATCTAAGATTTTATTATATGATTATTACATAGCATTAAATCAATAATTAAAATATATAAATATAGCATGAACTACATGTTGATCATATCAACATGTTTCTATACTACATCTAATATATGTATTAAACAATAGATCAGATCTATTACCTTGCAAGCTAGATGTTCTAACCTCGTTGATCCAGGCTTGAGGATGATGTTGCAAGCCGCATATGCATCCGGCCTCTAGGAGTCATCCACACGAGCCCACGAATCTCGATCAGAAGTCCTGCTTCAGAAAATCAGCACAGTATGCTAGTACTGCGCTGATCCTTCTTTGATGGTTGATCAGGTGCCTCCTTCTTCTTGATTTGGACTCTTTCAAAGATAGAAAGTAGAAGGAGAAGTTTCAAATCTGAGACACTCTCAGGAAACTCAAGATGGAGGGAGAAAAGATATGAAAACAAACAACCCTTGAAGAAGACCCTCTTCTTCTTCTCATTTTTCTCTCTAGACACCCTAACTTGTGTCTTTTATATCTCCACGACCCAAAGGTCTTTTTCTCTAATTTTTGGATGGCTCAAAGGTCTCTCAAATCTCTATCTTTTTCATAATTTTATGAAAAAACTCATCTTATATAGAGAGATATGATAGAGTCCTTGTCTAGGTCAAATACCTAGTCAAGGCTTATCCAAACATGGCAAGTTAAGGGGCGCCCAACTCTTGAGCACCTCCTCCATATTTTTATGCATGGATTACCAGAAAAGGGTGCATAATGTGTACCCTAAAAGCCACGAAAATTTCAAAAAAAAATTTGGATAAATTCGGTGCAAAATTGAAAGAGTTTTGGATTTCTAAAACTCTATCTCATAGAATTCGAAATCCAAACTTATTCCTTTTTGATTTGATCCAAACCACCTTCCATGTAAGAAAGAAGAGAGGAGACCTTTTGTGAACGTGGGAGAGACCTGGGAGAGGGCTTTTGTCGCACAAAATAAGAGGAGATTGGCATTGAATGAGAGAGAGGGTGTGGGGAAGGCTTATGTGGTGCAAGGTGGAATCCTAGTCTTACTAGGATTCTATCTTATGACTTGTTTTAATTTGGTTTTCCAAACGAAATCGAACCAAAATTAGATCAACCCAATTAAAATAGATCTTAACCCAATTAAGAACTTAATTTAATCATATTAAATTAGATTTAAATCTGATTTAATTTTCTAATCAAATTAAAAATTAGATTGACCCAAGTCCTAGTTGAACTAGGACTAGTTTTTCCTTGCACTTGGCTTATCCAATAAATCAATTGGACTTGATCCAATCAAGCCCAAATTAAATCTAATTAAATCATATTTAATTAAACTTAATCTCATCCCATTGGCTTAATCAAATTAAGTCAATTAGCAATCAAATTGCTAATCGATCCTCCTGCAACACTTGAACTGGATTAAATGTCAATCGTATTGATCATTTAACCCTAGAACGATTCTTAATCGTTGATCAACCATCCGATCAGATCATGAACTCTAATATGTGTGACCTCATAGGTTTGAACCTAAGTCAGTAGCATAGGAATAAATTTCTGTACCAATCGAAGTGACCATCTAGCAATGGTACCCGACGACCGGATAGGTCGAATGTGTAGAACATTTTTAGAACCATGTGGATATAGTTTTCATATAATTCATCCCCTTGACCAAAATGATCATAGGACACCCCAGAGTTCAACTGTCAACTCTGATTAGGTTGTCCACATTGTATTTCAAAATATCAAATCCATCTAATGGATTACCCTGGCCAAGGTTTTGCTAAATTGAAATACAGCGACTCATTCTTCTCCAACTCTTGGAGTGGTCAATCTCATCTCGATCACACTCTGACTTCGCAAGTACTTGACTATGTCTAGAAGCATTCCATCCCTGAATTAAAAATTCAGTTAGTCCAGTACCAAAGCGCAGTGAGTTGCTTGCAAGTCACTGAGGCGATCTCAAGTCTAAGGGACACTTATACCTATATCCCATCAGAGACATTCTCGATAGCAGAATACTCTGGAGTTGGTCACGTTCAATGATGATGTACCAGTGCATCTCACCTGTATGCGATACCAGTATCTTCACACTCTTTGGTTAAGAGGACAACCAACCCATATGGCCTACAGCGACCTATGCTCAATAGAAGCTGTCGTCCTTATTAACAGTCTATCATTTGGTCGTGAACAGTTTTAAGGACTAATCGATAAATCCTCTCTTTATCAAATCTAAATAGTCCTAAGAACTTCATCATAACAACGGAGTTCATTAGAAGATGAAAGCTTATGATGAAGATGCCAAATATATTTTATTTATTATCAAATCATTTACAATACTTGATTGCTCAACCGTCAACAGCTTGACGATTGGCTTTTTGGGACATATTTCCCAACAGTGTGCGGCCCATTTGATGTGCCAGCTAGAGGCAACTATGTCTACTTCATTACCTTTATCGATGATATGTCTAGGTATGGGTATGTATTTCGAATGAAACACAAGTCTGAAGCCTTTGAAAGGTTCAAAGAATTCAGACATGAAGTAGAAAAATAAACAGGAAAGCCCATTAAGGTTCTTCGATCAGATTGAGGAGGTGAATACCTTAGTCAGGAGTTTCTAGACTATCTTAAGGATAATGGCATAGTCTCTCAATGGACTCCCCCTGGAACGCCACAACTCAACGGGATTTCAGAATGGAGAAACTGGACCCTATTAGATATGGTCCATTCCATGATGAGTTTCATGGACCTCTCTGAGTTTCTTTGGAGACATTGTCTCATGATAGTAATATATGTATTGAATAGGGTTCCATCTAAAATCGTTCCTACCACACCATATGAGATATGGCATGGTAAGAAGCCAAGTCTGAATCATCTAAGAATTTGGGGTTGTCTGGCTCATGTCAAGAGACAACAGGTGGACAAGTTAGAGTTTAGATCTTTTAGAGCTCGATTCATAGGATATCCTAAAGAGTCATTAGGATACTATTTCTATATTTCAGAAGACCACAATGTGATTATGAGTCAAAATACTATTTTTCTTAAAAAATAGTTTATTCAAGATGGAGGCATCGAAAGAATAATTAAGCTCAAGGAGAATGTCTCCCAAGAGCAACGAGCTAAAGAACCTGAGGAATCAAATCAATCAGAACCAGTCCTAATACAACCTCTTCCACCTCATAGATCGACTAGGGTTTTCTGTCCTCCTGAAAGGTACTTAGGTACTATACAAGAGAAAGTAGAGGAAATATTCTTCACAAAAAATGGGGCTCATTGTGATGATCCCAAGACCTATGATGAGGCGATATCAGATATCGACTTCGAAAAATGGTTAGAGGCAATGAGATCAGAAATTGACTCGATGCACTCAAACCAAGTCTGGACCTTGGTAGATCCATCTGAAGGTATTGTACCTATTAGGTGTAAATGGATCTTCAAGAGAAAGATAGGTACAGATGGAAATGTAGAGACATTCAAGGCTAGGCTCATAGCGAAAGGTTATAGTCAGTGCGAAGGCATTGACTATCAGGATACATTTTCATCTGTAGCCATGCTAAAATTCATCTGCACATTACTTGCTGTTGCAGCCTATTTCGATTATGAAATATGGCAGATGGACGTGAAAACGGTGTTCTTAAATGGATATCTTGAGGAAGATATCTATATGAAACAGCCACTTGATTTCACATCCAGTGATGATGATCACAAGGTCTGCAAGCTGCAAAAGTCCATTTATGGACTTAAGCAAGCATCTCAGTGTTGGAATATTCGTTTCAATGATGTGATCAAAATATTTGGTTTCATCAAGAACGAGGAGGAACCATGTGTATTTAAGAAGGTCAGTGGGAGCGTAGTTATCTTCCTCGTATTATACATAGATGACATCCTCCTAATTAGGAATGACATTCCCATGTTGACCTCAGTCAAAGTATGGTTGTTTAAGGAGTTCTCTATGCAAAGATCTAGGAGAGGCATCCTTTATACTGGGTATTAAGGTCTATAGAGATAGACCAAATAGGATGCTGGGACTTTCACAGAAGATGTACATAGAGGAGGTGCTAAAAAGGTTTAGCATGAAAAACTCCAAAAGAGGTTTAGTACCTTTTAGACATGGCATTCATCTCTCCAAGAAGATGTGCCCTAGCACACCTGAGGAGATTGAATACATGAGCAAAATCTCTTATGCTTCGGCAATAGGGAGCCTCATGTATTCCATGCTATGTACACACCTGATATAGCCCATGCTGTGAGTGTCACAAGCAGATATCAGTCGAATCTAGGCGAAGAGCACTGGACTTCTGTGAAATGTATCCTTAAGTACTTGAGAAGAACTAAGGATATATTTCTAGTCTTTGGGAATAGAGAACTCCAGATTTAGAGATATACAGACTCAGACTTTATGTCTGATATAGATGATCGAAAGTCGATATTTGAGAGTCTGTTCATTTGCAATAGTGGTGCAGTCAGTTGGAAAAATTTCAAGCAAATGGTGATTGCTGATTCCACCATGGAGGCAGAGTATATTGCTGCATCAAATGCTGTGAAGGAGGCATTTTGGTATAAGAAGTTTGCCGCAGAGCTTGGAGTGATGTCATCGGATGCCATCTCTCTTTACTGCGATAATAATGGTGCCATAGCCCTAGCTAAGGAGCCAAGATCTCACCAGAAGTCCAAACATATCGAGCGGTGATTCCATCTGATCCGTATTACCTCAAAAAAGGTTATGTCGAGGTTAAGAGAGTTGACTCCACAGACAATGTAGCAGATCCACTAACAAAGCCATTAGGCTGGCAAAAGATTGAAGCCCACCTTGAGAAGATGGGACTTAGATATGTAGCAAATTGGTATTAGGTCAAGTGGGAGTTTGTTAGATGTGTACCCTAGATGCCAGATTGGCTGATACATTCCTGTACAAATCTAAGGGCAAATTTATAATTTTGACTATAAATCAATAAATGGGTTATTCTTCTATCACATTATGTACATTGTGTCTGTGATACATCCTTTGAGTTAGTAGAAATGTCAATTCATATTTTCAAGAGTTAAAAATTTAAGGCATGAATTTACATAACTAACTCATAAACAGCTCCTGACCATAGGATCATTATGAAGATGGTGATCGATCCGAAAGGTTAGTGTATGATCACTTCCTTAGGGTAGATGTGTCTTGAGTCTACGGTGTGGAGACACCAAAATGAGAGTACAGGTATTCATTGAGAATGAGAGTACTGAGCGTGACCATCTCGAGCAGTCATAAGGAAGTCTACCTTCTCGTCGATGATTAGCTCGATGCTGTAGTTGTGTGTCTAGTTCTTTGATCTGAGGTGCATCGACAGTTCACCTTGAGTGTGTTATAGTTTGACTACACCATAACTCAATCTCCTAGCCATTCAGAACCCTGAGGTGTATGTTGGCTGTAGCATATTCATCGTAGGAACCAGATCACACCTAGATGGGATCTATCAACCTTGGTAGATAAGAGGAGTAGTCCTATGATGATCGAAAGATCAAGTCCTTAAGCTCATGGCCATGGCATAGTGAAATAATGGAAAAGAGTTTTTCATTGGGGTTTCATATCGAACTCGGATCGATCGATTGATTCATATGACTGATGTTGGGTTTGATGAGTTCACCTTAACCCTAATTTAGTCGGGACTCATGATAGATGAACTCAATCACACAGGTAGCTGCACTGAGAGGTTCATCTTCAATTCTGATGGGTTGCCACTATATACTGCTAGGTGTCACTGGTGGATTTTGGGAGCAATTAGAATGATCTTGATGATCGATCATTCTAATTGTCTGAATCAGAAGAGTTCTGGTCCATCGAAAGGAGTTTCGATGATGTCGATGATGAGATCATGACATGTCTCATTACTATACAGAATTGAATCTAACTGGGTCACACTAACAAGGGTTAGGATTGGATGTCATCAATTGGGCTAGCCCAATTGATTTGGATTAGATCCAATTAGGTTCAAGGAAATCGTGCTAGCACATGATTGAGCCTAACTTTCTTTTCATGCAATCTTTTTCATTTTGACTGAGCCAAATGTGATTTGACTCACCCAAAAAATCTTGAGAAGGTTTCTCTCAGTCTGACTGGAGCCAGTCCAGCTCAGAAAAGTCTTATCTTAATTCATGAGATGAATTTAAGATAACACCTGCTAATTCCTGACACCTGCCATTTTCATTTTATGACATCTGTCAAATGTTGACATATGGGTCTTAAACTGAAGGCCACTTGGCAAGAGGTTATTGAAGGCTTTTTGTGGAGTTTCCACCTATCAAAAATAAGCACCAAAGTGAGCACCACAATTGGATAAGGCTTGCGCCCCAAGTGGATAAAGATCAAGAGGAGTCTTGATCAACATGGACTCTTTGGCGCCAACATGATTGTGCTTATCCAATGTTGGTGCCAACTCTTGGAGAGAGATGGGGGTTCTTATCTGATGTGATCAGATGATATCACTATACCAATTAAAATTTTTTTGGATTAAATAAAATTTTTTAGTTGGTCGAATGATGTGGCACTGCGCAGTGCAGTAGGGTCTATATAAACCCTGTCTGCGCTTAGGGTTTAAGAGATTTTGCTCTCTACCCAGCAAAAGCCAGCCACCCCTCCTCTTATCCACATCCTCCCTGGTGCTCCCTCTCCCCTCTTCATGCCTAAGAGGTTGGGCATCCATCTGGTGAAGGATCAAGGCGTGGTGACGCCTTGAACAAGAAAGCTGCAGGAGTTCTTCGACAAGCTGCTGCTCCAACTTCAGAAAGACTTTTGAAGATCTTTCTAATCAGATTTAGTTCTAATTTTTGGAGCATAAATTTGTGAGGAGAAGATGATCTAGGTCCTACCCAAGTGGATACTGGTAGAGGCCAGGAGATTATGTGGCTAAATCAAAACCTCAGGCTTGCTACGATCATCTACAGGGTAATCAGATTACCCTTAAGGTATTTCATATTTCCTCATACTTTTAGATTTATTTTAGAATTAATATCAGATAATAAAATTAGATCTAGAGATTTAGATCTGAAATAAATATAGGGTAATTTTTTTTAAAATTATTCCACTCCAGATTTGATGAAATCTAGAAGATCCTACAAGAAAAAAGGCGATTTTTTCTTCAATCGATTGGCTTTAGTCCAAGTGGGAGTTGTTGAAAAATATGTCTCAAAGTCAATTGACAGATGATTGTGCTCATCTTGTAAATTATATATAAATTTTTATTAATAAAAATTATTTAATATTTTCATTACAGATTGACCATCTTTGAACTCCGGTGTTGTAATGAAGTCCTTAGGACTATTATTAATCGATAAAGAAAAATTTGTCATTAAGTCCTTAAAAATATTTGCGACCAAACGATACACTATTATTAGGACGATAGTGATATCAAGTGTATGTCATTGTGTACCATATGAATTGGTTATCTTTTTAACCAAGGAGTGTGGAGATACTGTTATGACATGCAGATGGAATATAGGAGCACATTCGCATCGAACGTGACCATATGTCGAGCACTCTGCTGTCAAGAGTAGCTTGTGAAGGGTATGGATATAAGTGTCCCTTCGACTTGAGACTACCACGATGATTTGTAAGCAACTCACTGTACTATAGTATCAGACCATTTGAATTTCTAACTTAGTGACAGAAGGATAGTGGGTGCAGTCAAGTACTTATCAAGTTGGTGTGTGAGTCAAGATGGAATTGACCCCTCTGAATTGGTAGAAGATATGCATTAGTGTATTTCAATTTAGCCAAACCTTGACCAGGGTAATCTATTAGATGAATTTGAAAGGTTGAAATATAATGTGGTTGACTTAATTAGGATTGACAGTTAAACCCTACATCATCTTGAGCATTTGGATCAAAGGGATGAATTATATGGTAACCATACACTAGTAGGTTCTAGAAGGTTGCTTTGCAACACTTCGACTTATCCGATCATCAGGTCATCATTGCTAGATGGTTATATCGATTGATATAAAAAATTATTTCTATGCTATCGACTTAAGTTCAGATTTATGGGTCACACGCATTAGAAGATTTGATCAGATCTGATGGCTAAAGAGTCCAATTGGATTGTGACTCTGGTGAAGAGTCCTACTTGGATTAGGACTCTGTGAGAGAGTCCCACTGGGACTGAGACTCTATCATTTTTAAAGAATTAATTAGTAATTAAATTATTAAATAACTCAATTTGATTGAGTAAAGAGCTTTAGATCAAGTCTAATTGATTTAGATACAATTCGACTCAGATTGGGATTGATATGATCAAACCCGATTACAAGGAAAATTTGATCTTGATTTGATCAGGGTTTGGACTCAGTTAATTCTTAATTTGATTAGAAATTTGATAAGATATTTAGATTTTTAATTAGATTAAATTTATTTCTATCAGTGGTTTCAATTTAAATTTGATTTAGATTAGAATTGAATTAGAAATGAAGAGTTCAAGTCAAACTAGGACTCTATCTTTATCTTTTACACCACATCTGGATCCATGATAAATTTCTCCATGCCTAATTGGATTTGGGTTGTGATTTTTGGCATCATGAGAGAAGATTCAATAAGAGTGGTCAGCTATATCTGATGAGTCATAATATTATCTCTTACCTAATTTGAATGTGATCCGAAATAGAGATAAGATGCAGACTAAGAAAGAAATTTTTCATATATAGTATATTATTGGAGCTATATTATTTTTTTATTATTTTTTTTAAAGAATTTTTTATCATGTAAGACTCTAGATTTCTTCTCTACATTTTAATAATTTTTTTTTAATTTTTTGAGATGCCAAAAGGAGGTTTTGGCATTGATTCATGGCACCCTTTCTTGGAAAGTCCCAATTCCTAGTCTATAAAAGGGGACCCCTCTCTTGGACGTCCCATAACCAATTCTCTTGTGGATTTTTTTATTTTCAGAGCCTCTTCTCCTCCTCCTCTCTTTCTCCTCCAGATCTTCTATCACTTTGGAGTGTCCAAGGTGCTTGTAGAACAAGGAAGAGATTAGCTGTCGAAGTTGTTCGCAGACTAGCATCTCCAAGCACCTGATCTGCACCAGTCTTCGCATGGATTTTCCTATAGAGGCCAGACAACTTTGTGTGGCTATAAGCAACCTGAGAAACACCCTCTCTAATAGTTAGATCAGATAAGATTAAGATCAAAATTTGTTTGGTAATGATCTCTAACTTGTTTTGATTCCTATGGTAGATCTAATGGTTAGATCTAGAATTTCAGCATCGATGAGATCGATGTGATTTTTATTTTCAGATCTAAAATATATATTTTTCATATCAAAGATCCTAATGTGGTAGTCTAAGATTAGATTATATATATGTGATTAGGATTAAATTATTTAATCTATTATTTTTATAGCATAAAATTTTAAAATTGCATGTACTGTACTACCACAAATTTTTTTCAGTCTACTCACTCGTCAGTGGTCTTCTCGATGCTACAGTGGTGTGAGTGGTCCTTTGACCCACAGTGTCATTGGCTATTCGTAGTGAGGCTATTAGGTTTGATTGCATGTTCCCTTGATCCTTAGCCATTTGAATCCTTGCTGTGTATGTTGACTTTAGTACGTTCAGATTCGCTGTTTTGAGTAGGATGCACCTAGATGAAATCTATCAACTTAGAAAAAAAAGAGAAGTCCTATGCGATTTGCAAGACTGAGTTCAAAAAGTCTTTGGCTAAAGCAAGTGTGAATACTGAAAAAAAATTTCTATGAGATTCATAAATAAACTCGAGTCAAGCCAATCTTGCATATGACTGACGATGGGGTCTGTCGAGTTCTCCATGACCTCCATCAAGTCAGGACTCATGATAGAAGGACTGAATCATACAATAACTGTACCTAATATAGGATTTTAAGGTGGACATGCACAGCGAAAGCATAATGGATTTCAAAAATTTAAACTATAAAATTTAAATATTAAATCCTTAAACCAACACCTCCTTGATGATTAACAATCATATAACATATACTCATAATAAAATTCAAACTATAGAAGAATACTTGCAATGCTTATTCCAAAATCTGGCAGAACCTCTACCAGGCGCCCAAGTGTTCGCCCTCCAATGGTGATCTACATAGGGCTATGATCAAGAGACCAACTTCCTAAGATGATTCTTCCTTCAAAATTCTCACTCTGAGAATTTTCTTGGATAGCAAGACCTCAAGACCTTCTTCCTCTCCTCTTAGCCTTCCCATCCCTACCATTCTTCCCTCCTTGTCTTCCTTATATCTCTTCCTAGGCTCTTGTCCTAAAATTGGACTTGTCCTTATTATTTTTGGACTTGTCCTAACAAGAGAAGTAAGAGACTAATTGGACAATAAGGAGAGTATGTAAGAAAGAAGAGAAGGAAATAGAAATCTGAATAAATCAAATTCCCTGATGCAGCCCCTTTAAATAGTTAGCGATAGGTCACCTTCAAGTTTGATTCGTGCTCCCTCCACACACCATCTCATGTCCATCAAAAATTATCATGCCCCAAGCCAATTTTCTATGCCCATTAGAAAGCTTCTGATACATGATAATTATCGAGAAAAAATCCAAGAGATGCTTCACACAGAAGGACTCTTCGAAACATTTTTTCTCGATTATTCTCTGATGCATCGTGCAGCTTTCCTTGATGTATTTTTTTTCTACCACATATCAGTGCACTTTGCCCATCCAATAGACCAAATTGTAGGCGCTAACCAAGAGATGGCATGGAAAAAATTTGGAATTAAGAAGTGGCATGACATTTAGCTAAGAGTCCTTCACAACATAGACTCTAGGTTAGGCGCATGGATAGATTAGGCTAGTTTTCAAACTTCAACTAATTTCCATTATTCAACCAAATAGTGATTAAGCTACAGAAAGACTCCTCTATACTCAGAATTAAATCACAACTCTCTCAAAAATTATTTCACCATGGAACATTGGATAAAGATGAGGAAGGGATGTCCCATCTCATGGGACACCAAATCTATTTTTGTGCACAACAAATACATCCCATGCGTAAAAAAAATTCTTGACATGTGAGGACCTTGTTCCATGGTGCCAAATTTTTGATACATATAGCCAAGGGCTGATTTAACTCAAAGCCAAAATTAGTTTGAATTAATTTAGATTTAAGTAGCCAAATCTAGAATTAATTTTGAACCTAATTTGAAATAAGGAGCTAGGATTTGCAACATATGCTAGCATGTCTATTTTGCAAACATGATCTAATCTAATTAGACCCTTGATCAATTTTCTTTATGGGTGATCCATTGGATTTCACATCTAACTAGTAGTAGATCTGAGTGCAAGTCGATCTGATTTGATTAGAATTTAATCTAACAAATCTAGATCCAATCGAGCTAACCCAATTTCAGCAATTAGAATCCTTTCTAATTGACGATCGAATTAAACTCTTTAATTCGATCAAACCCACAAGACAAGATTGACGTCTAGCAATATATCATATCTATTAGAAAGATATGAAGTTTTGATAAAAATACCAAAGATATCTTTCAGTGAAAAGTTACCATATAATTCGATCCTGCGATCTCCCTGCATCCCGAATATGACTCTGGATATGGAATGATATCAAATCCAATATCATACTTATATTTTTCTTAATCTTTAATGATATTTCGATTAATGAAATATTAGAATCTCTTTTTAATTTTTATTCTACTTTGATCAAAGACTTTCTGAATCATCAATTGATCAGAGCAAGTAAGATGCGATCTCCTCTTATAAAGAGTGATTGATTCCATGTTGACCTACTCATAACCTCCATACATATTTCACCATATCTAGATCACCTCGTACATGACTAAGTCATGAATGAGTATGAACCAAACTATGGATTCATGTATATAAGGTTCTATGGTAGTCTCAGGTCGAAGGATTACATGCACAACTCCCACTATAAAAAAATATCTTTTGACGGGTAAGAAGATTCTATAAGACATTTCTTAAGTCGGATCAATTTAGTAAATCCATTCTGTAATGAGCACCAACATCTTTATATTAGTGTCTCACACAAGTGGCTTATCAGATCAGCCACCCTCTCCATTGAGTATACATAGGAAGTGCTAGTCTGTTCGGAACATCGATCCCCTACTCAATGCTCCTATGATTAGAAATATTCTAAATCAAATTTTTTAAGATTTTAAGTCTCATAGGTATGATCTCATCATAATCTTAAATCCATTATCCTGATTTATGGAGTTCATCATAATCATTACAAAAGTAAGATGCAGCATATGATGAAAAATATTTTTTATTATTATTAAAATATCAATTACATGAGTCTGAAAGATTACAAGAAAAATCCATCAAAATATAAATTTTGATTGGCTTGTAGGGCATATTTCTTTTAATCTTTTACTTGCACTAAAGCCAATCATCCTTATATTTTATCCCTATACAATCGAGGTGGAGATCGAACTACTACTGTGGTAGAGTCTTAGTGAATAGGTCTGCTATGTTGTTCTTTGTTTCTACTCATTCAATGACAATATCTTATCTTTTGACTATTCCATGAACGAGATGGAAGCACCTTAAAATGTGCTTGGATTTATGATGAGACCTTGGTTCCTTTGCTTGAGCAACTGCTTCAGTATTATCATAATAAAGTGATACTGGATTCTCAATCTCAGGAGTGACACCCAATTCAATGATGAACTTCTTCATCTAGACAGCTTTCTTGGTGGCTTCACTTGTAGCTATGTACTTTACCTCAGTAGTTGAGTTAGCTATAGTCTGTCGCTGAGAGCTTTTTCAACTAATTGCTCTACCATTTAGAGTAAAGACATATCCTGAAGTGGACTTGCTATCATCAGAGTTTGATTGAAAATTAGAGTCAGAATAGCCTTCTAGTTTTAGATCAGATCCTTCATATATAAAAAAAATATCTTTAGTCCTTCTCAAGTATTTAAGAATATTTTTTATTGCTTTTCAATAATCCTCTTCTGGATCAACCTGAAATCTACTGTGTCTAAGGCATAGGCAACATCAGGTCTGATACATAGCATAGCATATGTTGGTGCAAAAACCTGCTTGCGCCGGAGAAGCTGGAGTTGGGGAAGCCGTGGTCGCCGCCGGGACCTGCAAGGGAAGTCTAAACCGGAGGTGGGGTTGCTCCGGCAAGACCCTCTGACGCTCAAGTCTGTTCTCTGCCTCAACAAGAATGGAGTGCTCGAACGGAGAATTTAGTAGAGTTTTGAGATAAGGAAATGAGCTTAGAGAATAACGTATCTGAGTCCCCCCCTTTTATAGGCGGAGGGGGCAATGGATTGATGGCGACACCTGTAACCGTCTGGTAGTGGGCCGCCCATGGTCAGGGGAATTGATTGCAAAGGATAGTGGAGCAGACGCGTGACCATCACCGTGGCTCGCCATGTGGAATCTGTTACGAGGGGTGGAGCAGCGTCCGTTGTCGTGACTCGCCAGCGGATGGGAGAATCGCATGGAATCCGTCGCAGGAGGTGGAGCAGGTTCGTGGCTGTTACTGTGGCCTGCCAGGGGGTAGTGGAGCTGTGCGGAATCTGCCACAGGGAGTGGAGCAGGGTGGCGATGGTTACTGCGACCTGTCATGGAATGATGGAACTGTGCGAAATCCGCCACAGGAAGTGGAGCAGGGTCGTGGCCGTTTTGGTGGCCTGCCAGGGGGCGCGGGTCTGTTGATTGAAGCTCGGCAGCGGTCGGAGTCCGGCCTCTGTAGAAGTCCGGGAAGGGTCCTCCTTTCGGTTGGGGTTGTGGGTGGAGTCCGGCTCCTGTAGGAGTCCGGACGGAGTTTACCTGCAGCGGATACTGGAAGCGGGACCTGGCTCCCGTAGGAGTCCGGGTGAAGCATTCTGCAATCAAAGTTAAAGATGAAGTCCGGCTCCCGTAGGAGTCCGGACGGAGCTTACCAGTAGCTGATACTAAGGACGGAGCTCGACTCCCGTAGGAGTCCGAGCGGAGCTGTGCTACTGCCGGAGGCAGAGCCCGGCTCCTGTAGGAGTCCGGGCGGAGCTTTTCTGCTGTCGGCGGTGGAGCCCGGCTCCCGTAGGAGTCCGGGCGGGGCTGTTCTGCTATCGGCGGTGGAGCCCGGCTCCCGTAGGAGTCCGGGCGGGGCTGTTCTGCTGTCGGCGGTGGAGCCCGGCTCCCGTAGGAGTCCGGGCGAAGCTGTTCTGCTGTCGGCGGTGGAGCCCGACTCCCGTAGGAGTCCGGGCGGGGCTGTTCTGCTGTCGGCGGTGGAGCCGGCTCCCGTAGGAGTCCGGGCGGGGCTGTTCTGCTATCGGCGGTGGAGCCCGGCTCCCGTAGGAGTCCGGGCGGAGCTGTTCTGCTGTCGGTGGTGGAGCCCGGCTCCCGTAGGAGTCCGGGCGAAGCTGTTCTGCTGTCGACGGTGGAGCCCGACTCCCGTAGGAGTCCAGGCGGGGCTGTTCTGCTGTCGGCGGTGGAGCCCGGCTCCCGTAGGAGTTCGGGCGGAGCTGTTCTGCTGTCGGCGGTGGAGCCCGGCTCCCGTAGGAGTCCGAACGAAGCTGTTCTGCTGTCGGCGATGGAGCCCGGCTCCCGTAGGAGTCCGGGCGGAGCTGTGTTGCTGCCGGAGGCAGAGCCCGGCTCCCGTAGGAGTCCGGGCGAAGCTGTTCTGCTGTCGGCGGTGGAGCCCGGCTCCCGTAGGAGTCCGGGCGGGGCTGTGCTGCCGATTCCGTCGAGGGTTTCGGCTGTGGGTATTTTATACCCAACACCAGTCCCCCTACTTCCGAGTTTGAATTTCAAGCGAAGGAAGTACACAAAGAGAAAGATGGGTACAGCCAGAATCGTCCCTTTGAATCCTGCGCCCTGCCGTCTCCAGATATTTTGGCATTAAATTAGCGCGTGCCGGAGTGTTTTCGAATTGGAGCGGTACGAGGGAACGCTTCGAAAATCCCACTGGTACACTGGCCTAGGTATGGTGCAATTATGATCCTGTCAACCGCCAGCCGCTTTTAGCCGTCTGCCAGGGGGAGTGGGACATGTGTCGGATGTGGACTGGCCAGGGGGATTCGCGATCATTATGGCGCCGGATCCCAGTGTCTATTTAAACCCGTCCTCCCCCCTTTAGGCGTCCTACTCCATTTCTGATTTTTTGCTGGTGTCTGTCTTCTCTTCGAGAGCCTGCTCTAGTGAACGTCTTCTCGAGCCGTAGGCGCCTCCCGTTTCTCGCTCCCCAGGTCTCCAGAGCAATATAGGTTAGTGCCAACCTTCTTCTCACCGCCTAGGGGCTTCTCCTCTCTTCATTACTTTTGTGCCTTCTTCTGAGTTAGCCTTCGGTGTCTCGTCCTCCTTTCGGTCTGCCTTTTTAGGATCCTTTAGGTTCTTCTTCCGAAACTGCTCAAAATGTCTTTCGACTCTTCTGCTCCCGTCAGTTCTGAGAATTCTTCAACTTCGAACCCCCAGGCCCCTGTCTCTGCGGACGAACCCATGTTCGGGGCAGGGTCTCGCCCGGTTTTTGCACCGGGCGCCATTCCTTGTTCGTCGACTCCGGATGAACTCCTTCTGATAAGGGTTCGGTATGGGGTTCCTCCGGAGTACGACCTGGAGCTACCTGGCCCCTCTGACCGGGCCAGCGCTCCCCTTCTTGGTCGCTTCTGTTTGTATCAGGAGGCATTCCGTGCCGGACTCCGGCTTCCGCTTCCTGTCTTCGTTGCCGCCTTCTTCCGTTTCTTAGACATTTCTCTCACCTCCGTGGCCCCGAATTCCTTTAGGTTCTTGATAGGGTTTCTGTCACTCTGCCACATAGCCGAGGTCCAGCCATCCCTCTCCTTGTTCAGGCATTTTTACACCTTCAAACGCCATCCTTCAGTGAAGGACTGGTGGTACTTCTCCCCCTAGTTTGGTAAGAAGGGGTTGCTGAAGGGCGCCCCTTCTTTGATTCACAACTGGAAGGGGAAATTTCTCTTCGTCTATTGTCCGACCCTGGAACTGGGCCTGCCCCCTTGGGGGTCTCTGAGGGATTCCGTCCGTCGGGCTCCCAGCCTGGGAGAGGACGACCTCCAGGCCGCCCAAAAGCTTCTAAGTTATCCCCCTCCTTCCCTTCCTAATCTTCTGAGGGAGCAGCTTCTTTTCAACATCGGCCTGAGCCCTCAGGATCCAGCAAGTATTTATCTTTCCTTTTCTTGCCTTCTTCTTCTCTTTATTTTTTCCTTCCCGCTCTTTTCTTCCTCTTTCTTTCTCTCTTCTTTTCTCTTCTCTCTTCTTCTTCTTTTCTTTTTTTTTTTTTTTTTGACTCCGGACTGATCGGTGTCGCTTCTTCTTTTCTTTTCCTGTTGTTGTTTATTTTTTTTTTTTTTTTTTTTAGCAATGGACGCCGAAGCCACGCGGATGCTCGCCAAGGCCATGAGAGCTCAGAAGAGGAAGGGCGCGACGGCCTCCGGATCGGCGAAGAGGGCCAGGGTGGAGGAGACGAGCTTGGCTGCGCCCGTCCAGGTGACCCCGGCCATCGACACTCCTTCGGATGCCGAGCCAGTGGCCCCCCGGGCTTCCTCAAGGAGCCCGCCGACTGGGGCCCCCGTTCCGGCGGCTCGCCCCACGGAGGCGCCCGCCGCGGGGAGGAGGAGGAAATCGGTGGCTCGCAGGGCGAGCAGCCACCGAGCTGCTGCAGACGAGTCCGTCTGCTTCGAGGGGTGATCAGAGAACCCCTTCAACGACAAGGACCTGATCAGGTGGCTGCTTGATGGCTGCATTCTATCCGACATCGTGGAGAGGATCGACCGCACCGATCCCGAGCAGCGGGCTTGGGATTCTTTGGGGTCCTTCCTTGAGGTAAGCGGATGTTTATTTGCATGGTCACTCGGCCTTTGTTGTAATTCTCTATCCATCCTTGCAGATTGGGCACCAGCTCTTCGCCTATGTCGAGGCGTCGAGCCGCATGAGAAGGGACCTCCTTCAGGCGGAGGAGTGCTGCCAGGCCGAGGTTGCTCACCTTCAAGCGAAGACGGCCGAAGTAGCCGCCCTCCAGGAGGCCCTGGAGAGAGAGGGGCAAGCCCGGGAAGAGGAGAGACAAGCCCGGGAGGAGGAGAGACGAAGCTTGGAGGAGTCGGTGAGGAAGGCGGAGGCCGAGGTCGCCCATTTGGCCGAGCAAACTCCGGTTCTGGTCTCGGAGGCCAGGGCCCTTGCGGTGGAGGAGTTCAAGGCCTCCGCAGAGATGAGGGAACTGAACGTCCAGTTCGGCCTGGAGGTATTCACAAAGGGGTTCGAGTTCTGCCGAGAGAAGGTGGCTAGCAGATACCCCGACCTCGATCTCGGCTTTCTGGAGGAGTCTGAAGATGAGGTCGGCCCTTCGTCCGCCGCTACCGCAGTCGCACCCCCCACGCCGAGCTCTCCGCCTCCTGCCCCTGAGGTCTGAGACCTCCGATCTTGTGTCTTTATTTTGTCGCCATATTTTTTTTCTGTTTGTCTTCAAAATTAATCAATAAAGTCGAATTTCTTGTTGTGGATGGCCTCTCCTTCCCCCTCCTCCTCCTTTTCTGCCTTTCTTCTTGTAATGAGTCGGTCTTTGACATTCGCACCTTCCGATGGCAGTGCCCTGCTGAAGCACTCTCCTTGCCCCTGGGGGTCTCGCTGAAGTCAACTATCCAACGGCTGAAAAAGGAGGTCCTCCACCTGACGAAGAAGTTGAAGAAGTCGGAGGGCGAGCTCCGCAAGTCAAGAAAATGCTATTCCGAGGCCGCCGCTGAGGCCGCCCACTTTAGGAGTCTCCAAGTGAAGGCAATCATGGATTACAGCCGGAGGAAGGCGAACTTCACAAAGGAGCTCGAGGAATGTAAGAAGAGCGCCAGCGACCGAACTTGGGCTTAAGAAGCCAGGATCAGCGCCCTTAAGGTGGAGCTGTCAGCTGCGAGGAGGAGGATCGGCCAGCTGGAAGGGAACTCATCCCGGCTCTCCGCGCGGGTTGATGATGAGCAAAAATGGTCGCAGAAGGTCTCTGACCTCCAGAAGCAGCTTCAGGATGCCGAGATGAGCCACGATGTGCAGCGGGTCAGCTGGCGCCGGCAAGCGGAAGAGTACAAAGGGAGATTCCGGCAGATGGCGGACGAGGTTGTTCATCTCCAGAGGCAGCTGGTTACTAGGGCGCAGCTTACTAACGCCCAAGATACCGAAGAGCTCCTAGCCCTGAGAGGCACTGTCGAAGGGATTTCTGTCTCCCTCGGGGAGAAGACAGTCGAGCTTCAATAAGTGAAAATCCAACTGGCGCTCGAGCAGAAGGCCGTCGCGGACGCAGAGGCAGAGTCCGAAGTTTTGCGGAAGCGGCATCGAGAAGCGGAGGTAGAGAGTCGACAACTTCGTCAGGCGCTCCAGGATACGCTGCGGAAGAAGGAAGAACTAGAAGAAGCGGTGGAGAACCTGAGGCAGTCCTGGTTGAGGGATGGAGGTGATAACCCTAGGTCGGAGGGAGCAGGACCTCCTTAGAGTTCTTTTGTCTTTATGTAATTACTTTCTTTTTATCGTTTTGTCCTTCTTTCCCTGGCCGTCTTGGCCCTGTAGTATGCATATCGGAAATGGAAAAAAGAGCGCTTTGTGTTACCTTATCCACGCGTAGCACGATATTGTCGTTTGTTGACCCTTTCTTGTCATTTGGCTTGTTCGATGTAGATGTCGTCATGGGGGGGGGCTCTTCCCTTTCATCCGACCTTGTTATGCGGCCGAGTTTCGCCACCATTATTAACCCTTGCCGCAGAAGTGGCAAATGGAGCCCGGCTTCCGTAGGAGTCCGGGCGAAGTCTTCCTTGGCGGCAGAACCCGGCTCCCGCAGGGGTCCGGGTGAAGTCTTCTTTAGCGGCGAAACCCGGCTCCCGTAGGAGTCTGGGTGAAGTCTTCTTTAGCGACGGAACCCGGCTCCCGTAGGAGTCCGGGTGAAGTCTTCTTTGGCGGTGGAACCCGGCTCCCGTAGGAGTCCGGGTGAAGTCTTCTTTGGCGGTGGAACCCGACTCCCGTAGGAGTCCGGGTGAAGTCTTCTTTGGCATAGGAGCCCGACTCCCGTAGAAGTCCGGGCAAAGTCTTCTTTGGCGTAGGAACCCGGCTCCCATAGGAGTCCAGGCGAAGTCTTCTTTGGCATAGGAACCCGGCTCCCATAGGAGTCCAGGCGAAGTCTTCTTTGGCGTAGGAACCCGGCTCCCGTGAGAGTCCGGGTGAAGTCTTCTTTGGCGGCGGAACCCGGCTCCCGTAGGAGTCCGGGTGAAGTCTTCTTTAGCGGCGGAACCCGGCTCCCGTAGGAGTCTGGGTGAAGTCTTCTTTGGCGGCGGAACCCGGCTCCCGTAGGAGTCCGGGTGAAGTCTTCTTTGGCGTAGGAGCCCGGCTCCCATAGGAGTCCGGGCGAAGTCTTCTTTGGCGTAGGAACCCGCTCCCGTGAGAGTCCGGGTGAAGTCTTCTTTGGCGGCAGAACCCGGCTCCCGTAGGAGTCCGGGCGAAGTCTTCTTTAGCGGTGGAACCCGGCTCCCGTAGGAGTCCGGGTGAAGTCTTCTTTGGCATAGGAACCCGGCTCCCGTAGGAGTTCGGGCCTTCCACTTTGGTCGAGCCGGCGCGAGGTTCTCTTCTCGTTACCAGCCTGGCTTGTGGGGGCGCGTTAGGGCGCTGTAAGGCCTCTCCCCCCTCCGATCTAAAAGAATCGGGCCTTCAACTTTGCTCATGTCAGGACGAGGTTCTCCTCCTGTTCCTGACATGACTGTGGGGGCACATTAGGGCGTTGTAAGGCCTCTCCCCCCATCCGGTCTAAAAGAATCGGGCCTTTGATTTTGCTCAAGTTAGGGCGAGGTTCTCCTCCTATCCCTAACAGGGCTGTGGGGGCACATTAGGGTATTGTAAGGCCTCTCCCCCCATCCGGTCTAAAAGAATCGGGCCTTTGACTTTGCTCAAGTTAGGGCGAGGTTCTCCTCCTATCCCTAACAGGGCTGTGGGGGCACATTAGGGCTTGTAAGGCCTCTCCCCCCATCCGGTCTAAAAGAATCGGGCCTTTGACTTTGCTCATGTCAGGACGAGGTTCTCCTCCTGTTCCTGACATGGCCGTTGTTTTTGGAGGGGTCATATCCAGTCATAATACATCCACGTTAGGTAGGAGGGGTGCGTTAGCTAGAAAGAAAAGTAGATTCAAAATGAAATAGTAAGTGATATATTTATAGTTTTCCCGCTCCCCCTTGAGGCCCTCCGGCGATGGAGTCGATGGTCCCGATAGGAGGCCGATCCCCGGGCTGCTCCTCCCTTTTCTGCAGCTCAGGCGGTGGGAGGGCTCTTGGCCGGTCTCCTCTACCCTCAGGCCTGCGGTGGATGAATCTGTCGAGTCGACCTCGCCGGATGAGCTCCTCGATCTCGTCCTGGAGCTGGATGCATTCTTCGGTGTCGTGGTCGTGGTCGCGGTGGTAGAGGCAGAACTTGTTGGGGTTGCGCTTCCCGGGGTGCGTGCGCATCCTCTCCAGCCTAGGGAGCTGTTCCCTGACCTCCATCAGCACCTGGGCCATCGAGGCATTGAGGGGGGCATAGTTGCGGAATTTCCCTGGCGGGGAACCCCACCGAAACCTGTTGTCCGGGCTTCTCTGCCTGTGTGCCCGGGGTGGAGTATGGGCGCGCTTATGTCCAGGAGGGGATCGGGAGCGAGGCCGGGCTTCCTTTGGCCTCTTCTCAACCGCGGGCTTACTAGAATCTCCCGCCTGACGCTCCCTCGCAGTCTCCTCGTCCTTCATTTTGAAGGCCTCTTCCGCTCGGGCATATCCTTCAGCTCGAGCCAGTAGATCAGCAAAATCCCTGGGGTACTTCTTCTCCAGGGAGTACAAAAGATCATTCTTCTGAAGGCCACCTTTTAGGGCGGCCATGGCAACTGACTGGTCCAAGTTTCGGACCTCCAACGCCGCGATGTTGAAGCGGTTGACGTAGGCCCGTATGGACTCCCCTTCCCTCTGCTTGATGTTGATGAGGGACTCCGAACCCTTCCGGGGATGCCAGCTGCTGACAAAATGGGCCACAAATTGGTGGCTCATTTGATCGAAGGAGAATATGGTACCCGACTTCAGAGCCGAGTACCAGTTCCTTGCTGCTCCCTTCAAAGTAGACGGGAAAGCCCGGCACAAGATGGCATCGGGAGCACCGTGAAGCAGCATCATCGTTCGAAAGGCCTCCAGATGATCAACCGGGTCCGACGTCCCGTCGTAGCTTTCGAACTGGGAAAGCTTGAAATTCGACGGGATCGGTTCCTGCATAATCATTTGGGAGAAGGGAGGGTCAGTGCAAATATCCTCACCATAAGCGGGAGGTGCGTGGCGGAGTTCTTCGATCCACCGGTTCATCTCCTGGAGCCTCCGGTCCAGGAAGTCCTCTCGACTTCGAGTCTCGAGGGTCCTTTGGCAGAACGGGGGTAGGGATCTTCCAGGGGTGGAGTCGTGGTCCGATTGAGGGCTCTCCACCCTCGGATTTGCCTTCCCAGGAAGGATGGGGCGGCTGGCCCAGGTGGCCCGCCCCACCGTCGGGTTCTGGCATTCCGGGGATGCCCCCTCTGGATGCGCCGACGCCTGTGGTTGCTGCTGCTGTATTGCTTGTACGGCTTCGACGAGGCCTTTGACCTGCTGCGCCAGCAAGTCAAACTGCTTCGCGCCGACCGCCGCCGCCGGAGGGGGAGGAGGAGGGCTGAGAAATGGGAGGGGAGGTCGGAGCCTGAGATCTGGCCGCGGAGGCCGTGGATCGCCGGGTGGACGCCTTGCGCGGAGGCATCGGGTGTCGATCTCGCGGGAGAGGATTAGGAGTGGATGACGGGGAAACGGTCGGAGGCAGCTCCGTTGAACACTCCTTTAAGAACAAGGGTGCTGCGAAGACACAGGCCCCTTCCTCTAGCGCCAATCCTGTTGATGCAAAAACCTGCTTGCGCCGGAGAAGCTGGAGTTGGGGAAGCCGCGGTCGCCACCGGGACCTGCAAGGGAAGTCTAAACCGGAGGTGGGGTTGCTCCGGCAAGACCCTCCGACGCTCAAGTCAGTTCTCTGCCTCAACAAGAATGGAGTGCTCGAACGGAGAATTTAGCAGAGTTTTGAGATAAGGAAATGAGCTTAGAGAATAACGTATCTGAGTCCCCCCCTTTTATAGGCGGAGGGGGCAACAGATTGATGGTGACACCTGTAACCGTCTGGTAGTGGGCCGCCCATGGTCAGGGGAATTGATTGCAAAGGATAGTGGAGCAGATGCGTGGCCATCACTGTGGCTCGCCACGTGGAATCTGTTAAGAGGGGTGGAGCAGCGTCCGTTGTCGTGACTCGCCAGCGGATGGGAGAATCGCATGGAATCCATCGCAGGAGGTGGAGCAGGTTCGTGGCTGTTACTGTGGCCTGCCAGGGGGTAGTGGAGCTGTGCGGAATCTGCCACAGAGAGTGGAGCAGGGTGGCGATGGTTACTGCGGCCTGTCATGGAATGATGGAACTGCACGGAGTCCGCCACAGGAAGTGGAGCAGGGTCGTGGCCGTTTTGGTGGCCTGCCAGGGGGCGCGGGTCTGTTGATTGAAGCTCGGCAGCGGTCAGAGTCCGGCCTCTGTAGAAGTCCGGGAAGGGTCCTCCTTTCGGTTGGGGTTGTGGGTGGAGTCCGGCTCCCGTAGGAGTCCGGACGGAGTTTACCTACAGCGGATACTGGAAGCGGGACCTGGCTCCCGTAGGAGTCCGGGTGAAGCATTCTGCAATCAAAGTTAAAGATGAAGTCCGGCTCCCGTAGGAGTCCGGACGGAGCTTACCAGTAGCTGATACTAAGGACGGAGCCCGGTTCCCGTAGGAGTCCGGGCGGAGCTGTGCTGCTGCCGGAGGCGGAGCCCGGCTCCCGTAGGAGTCCGGGCGGAGCTGTTCTGCTGTCGGCGGTGGAGCCCGGCTCCCGTAGGAGTCCGGGTGGGGCTGTTCTGCTGTCGGCGGTGGAGCCCGGCTCCCGTAGGAGTCCGGGCGAAGCTGTTCTGCTGTCGGCGGTGGAGCCCGGCTCTCATAGGAGTTCGGGCGGGGCTGTTCTGCTGTCGGCGGTGGAGCCCGGCTCCCGTAGGAGTCCGGGCGAAGCTGTTCTGCTGTCGGCGGTGGAGCCCGACTCCCGTAGGAGTCCGGGCGGGGCTGTTCTGCTGTCGGCGGTGGAGCCCGGCTCCCGTAGGAGTCCGGGCGGGGCTGTTCTGCTGTCGACGGTGGAGCCCGGCTCTCGTAGGAGTCCGGGCGGAGCTGTTCTGCTGTCGGCGGTGGAGCCCGGCTCCCGTAGGAGTCCGAGCGAAGCTGTTCTGCTGTCGGCGGTGGAGCCCGACTCCCGTAGGAGTCTGGGCGGAGCTGTTCTGCTGTCGGCGGTGGAGCCCGACTCCCGTAGGAGTCCGAGCGAAGCTGTTCTGCTGTCGGCGGTGGAGCCCGGCTCCCGTAGGAGTCCGGGCGGAGCTGTGCTGCTGCGGAGGTGGAGCCCGGCTCCCGTAGGAGTCCGGGCGAAGCTGTTCTGCTGTCGGCGGTGGAGCCCGACTCCCGTAGGAGTCCGGGTGGGGCTGTGCTGCCGATTCCACCGAGGGTTTCGACTGTGGGTATTTTATACCCAACAGCATACATGATCGATCCTACTGCTGAAGCATAAGAAATAAAACTCATTCTATTTCTCTCTTTCGATATTTTAAGAGACATCCTTTTAGAGAGATATATGCCCTGACTCATGGGTAAGTAACCTCTTTTACTCCCATCCATGCTAAACCTTTTTAGTACTAAATCTATGTATCTGGATTGGGACAAACCTAACATCTTCTTAGATCTATCCCTATAGATCTTTATACCTGGTATATAGAATGCTTCACCCAAATTCTTCATGAAAAATTTACTTGATAGCCATGTCTTGACCAATTGTAATATTCGAATATCATTCTCAATGAAAAGTATGTCATCTACATATAAAACTAAGAAGAAAATGGCACTCCCACTAGTCTTTTTGTATACATAAGGTTCATCCATATTTTTGATAAAGCCAAACTCTTTGACTGTAATATTAAAGCAGATGTTCTAACTCCTTGAGGCCTACTTTAATCCATAAATAGATTTCTTAAGCTTGCATACATAATTTGCTCTCCCTTTTGAGACAAATCTTTCTGGCTGAGATATGTAAATCTCTTCCTCAAGATAACCATTAAGGAAGGTGGTCTTCACATCCATTTGTCAAATTTCATAATCATGGTATGCTGCTATTACAAGCATAATCCATATAAATTTGAGCATGATAATAAGTGAAAATATTTCATCATAATCAATATCCTATTTTTGTCTGAAACTTTTAGCCACCAATCTGGCTTTATAGGTTTCAACTTGGCCATCTGCTCCAATCTTTTTCTTATAGACCCATTTGCATTCAATAGGGATCATACCCTCTGGTGCATCAATCAAAGTCCATACTTGGTTGGAATAAATGGAGTCCATTTCAGATTTCATAGTCTCTAGCCATTTATCTGAGTCCCTACTCATGATGGCTTCCATATAGGTCAAAGGTTCATCATTCTTAATGATGTGGACTTCATTATTCTCAATAATGAATCCATACCTTAGAGGTGCATTTCACACCCTATTCGACCTTCAGAAAGGAGGTATATTTTATGGTTATACCTCATCAATAGATATTTCTGATTGAGGAGTATCTTGTATTTCTATTTGTAGGTCTTGAACCTCTTCAAGTTCAATTTTCTTCCCACTACCTCTTTTTAGGATAAACTCTTTTTCATAAAAGTGACATGTTTATTGACAAATACCTTTTATTTAGTAGGATAGTAAAAGAGGTATCCTATACTCTCTTTAGGATAACCTACAAATAAGCATTTATTTGTCCTAGTACTCAGCTTATATTCAAAATTTCTTTTAACATAAGCTAGACAGCCCTATATCTTAAGATACCTAAGATTAGGCTTCTTTCCTCTCCATATCTCATATGGAGTGCTTGGTACAGATTTTGAAGGTACTCTATTCAGGATATATATAACAGTTTATAGGGTATATCTCTAGAAGGAAATAGATAAGTTTGTAAGGCACATCATGGACCACACCATACCTAATAAAGTACGATTCCTCCTTTTTACTACACCATTTAATTGTGGTGTATAAGGAGGGGTCCACTCTGAGAGAATTTTATTTTCTTTAAGATGATCTAAAAATTTTTTGGATAAGTATTCTCCTCCTCGATTAGATCGAAAAATTTTAATACTTTTTTCAATTTATTTCTTGACCATACTTTGATACTTTTAAAATTCATCAAAGATTTTGGATTTATGTTTCGTAAGATACACATATCCAAATCTAGATAAATCATTAGTGAATGTTATAAAATAAGAATATCCTCCTCTGACTTCTGTTATCATAGGACCATATATATCAGTATGTATAAGTCCTAATAACTCACTTGTCCTTTCTTCATGTCCACTAAATGAAGTCTTAATCATTTTTTTCATAAAACAAGATTCATAAATTTTTAATGATTCATAATCATAAGGATCAAAAACTCTTCTTTGTATAACTTGTTAATCCTCATCTCACTTATATGACCAAGTTGACAATGCCAAAGTAAAGTATTATTTATTTCTTCTACCTTTCATTTTTTACTTTCATCAATATGAAAAATATTGTCATTAGATAGAATTAGAAGATCATTATTAACAATGCCATGATAAAAATTTTATTAGAAAAAAAAATTGAATAACTATTGCTCTTTTCATTAATTTCAAAATCTTGTTACAATAGCAACGGTATAGAAATAATATTTCTAATGATCTTAGGTGTATAATAACAGTTTTCTAGCTCTAAAATCTTCCCACAAGGTAACTCCAACATATATGTCCCTACAGCCTCTGCTTGGATGGACTCTCCTCTAGCATCGTAGAGTTCGAAGTCACCCTTCTTCAGTACTCTAATGTTCTGCAGCTCCTGCAATGACTTGCATATATGAGAACCACAGGCGGTATCCAATACCTAAGAGTCTGAATTAGAAGAACTTAATGATAAAATTGTATATATCTTATACATATATTTTGGTGCATCATTTGCACCAGCCTTTACAGTTGCAAGATATAATTTACAATTTTTTTTTCAATATCCCGTCTTGTCGCAGTGAAAGCAGGTACCTTATCTGGAGACTTTTTTCCCCTTCTTCTTCATCTTGCCACCCTTAGGGTTCAGTACTTTCTTTGAACCCTTAAAGCTTGACTTCATGTTAAAAATTTTAACCACAAGAACAAGTGGAGTCTTTTCTTTCTTTATGTGGCTCTCAACTATTTTGAGCATGTTCAACAGCTCAGGCAAGGAGGTATTCAATTTGTTCATGTGATAATTCATGACAAACTGAGCGAATGATTCGAGAAGAGATTGCAAAATCAAATTCTGACTTAATTCTCCATCCATCACAAAATCTAATTGACCCAATCTGGTGATCAGGTCAATGATCTTCAAGAAATGATCTTGTACAGATGACCCTCAGTCATTCTAGTATGGAATAACTGCAAAGATATCTCATATCTAGTAGTCCTACTCTATTCTCCATACAACTCTTTAAGATTGAAGAGTATGGATTGAGTATCCATGCTTTCATGCTACCTCTGCAATTCATTGCTCATAAAGGTCAGTATGATGTACTTGACAGTTAAACTATCATTCTTCCACATCCTGTATGTAGATATTTCCTCCTCTATGGCATCATCCCCAACTTCTTATGGTTCGGAGACATCAAGAATATAGGAGAGTTTTTTCTGAGTGAATACGATCTTTAAATTTCTCAACCAGTCCATATAATTTAGACTAGTCAACTTATTGGAATCTAAGATTCCTCGCAATGATAGTGAAGATGTCATTTATAGAATTTAATCTATAATGAATATAGAACATTACATAAGCAAACAACTCATGTTGACTTACACAATTAAATAAGGTCTTTTAGATTTAATTGTACATCTTACTATTTTATCGAACATCATAACCCTCTACTATGATGAACGAGATATATTGCATATTTATCCTAGTGGGATTGAGACCCTAATTCTTTAAAATGATCTTGTGTTAACACAACAAACCCTTATGAGTTCATAGGTAAGAAACTCTTTCCAATTTCATCTCATACAATTTTCAATATTATTTCTTGGCCTCAAAAATAGTATTAACTTTGTGGTAATACAATAAGCTATAATATTTTAGTTAAGTAAGACCCTTCATTTCAATACAGTCAAATTCGAATATAACTGCCCTTGTGGTGATACAACAAAGTAGTATATCTAAAATTACTGTAAGCATATTTTATGCACCAGGATTATATTATCTTAATCCTTATGACAAGCCTTGTGGTAACACAACAAGTTAGCCATAGTTTATGATGCAACATTATCCTAGCATGAAGGAAGGCCCTTAGTAGTGATTTCAATATTAGATTTTTTCAATATCAAGATCGCTTAATCAAATTGGCTAGGTAAGTAAGATGGGGGTTCTCCTATTGCTTTCCTTAGACATCAATAAATTGGCCAGGTCAGACAATGGATCCAATTAAAGAACCATCTTTAGCACTTTTTTAGATACCAATTGATCAATTGATCAAGAATCGATTAACCCATAGTTGCTAATCACTACCACTTAATATAATTTTTAATGAGAGCTTCTTTGGTCTCATGCACCCTCTAACTGTATAATACTAATTTATACTAATATATATCAATATTAAAATATTTTATATGTGTTAGTATAATATATGGTCATTCATCATCCTAGGATAACCTTGCAGCATAACCCCCGTTATGCTAGAACAACCTTATGTCAGGATGATGAAGTGGTGGATCATATATACATCAATTCA
The DNA here is from genome assembly GCF_000442705.2 of Elaeis guineensis. Lineage (NCBI taxonomy): Eukaryota > Viridiplantae > Streptophyta > Magnoliopsida > Arecales > Arecaceae > Elaeis > Elaeis guineensis. Next base: position 41,843,095 of record NC_025995.2, on the reverse strand, counting down.
TATCATCATATGAAAGCATAATACATAGCATAATTAATCTTATAGCATGAATAATTATACAGATCACAAAAATATTATGTATATATGATTGAACCAAACAAGGCCGGCTCTGATACCACTGTAGGGTTTTAGAATGGACATGCACAGCGAAAGCATAATGGATTTTAAAAATTTAAACTATAAAATTCTAAATATTAATCCTTAAACTAATACCTCCTTGATGATTAACAATCATATAATATATATTTATAATAAAATTTAAGCTATAAAAGAATACCTGCAACACTTATTCTAAAAACTGACAGAACCTCCACCAGGTGCCCAAGTCTTCTCCCTCCAACGGTGATCCACACAAGGCTATGATTAGGACACCAACTCTCTAAGATGATTCCTCCTTTAAAATTCTTACTCTAAAATTTTTTTTGGATAGTAGAACCTCAAGACCTTCTTCCTCTCCTCCTAGCCTTTCTATCCCTACCTTTCTTCTCTCCTTATCTTCCTTATATCCCTTCCTATGCTCTTGTCCTAAAATCAGACTTGTCCTTACTATTTTTAGATTTATCCTAACAAGAGAAGAAAAAGACTAATTGGACAATAGGGAGAGTATGTAAGAAAGAAGAAAATAAAATAGAAATCTGAATGAATCAAATCCCCTAGCGCACCCCCTTTAAATAGTTAGCAATAGGTCGCCTTTGGATTTGATTCGCGCTCCCTCCACACGCCATCTTGTGTCCATCAAAAATTCTCACACCCCAAGCCAATTTTGCACACCCATCAGGAAGCTTCTAACACATGGCAATCATCGAAAAAAATCCAAGAGATGCTTCGTGCAGGACTCTTCGGAATATTTTTTCTCGATGATTCTTCGATGCATCACGCAGCTTTCCTTGGAGCATTTTTTCACCACTACACATCAATGCACTTTGCCTATCCAATGAACCAAATTATAGGTGCTAACCAAAAGATGGCATGGAAAAAATCTGGAATTAAGAAGTGGCGTGACATTTAGCTAAGAGTCCTTCACAACATGAACTCTAGGTTAGGCGCATGGATAGATTAGGCTAGTTTGCAAATTTCAACTAATTTTTATGATTAAACCAAAAGGTGATTAAGCCATAGAAGGAATCTTCTATGCTTATAATTAAATCATGATTCTCTCAAAAATTATTTCACCATGGAACATTGGATAAAGATGAGGAAGGGGCGTCCCATCTCATGGGATGCCAAATCTATTTTTGCGCACAACAAATGCATCTCACACGCAAGAAAAAATTTTGACATGTGGGGACCTGGTTCCATGGCACCAAATTTTTGAGACATGTAGCCAAGGACTGACCCAATTCAAATCCAAAATTAGTTTGAATTAATTTAGATTTAATTAGCCTAATCTGGAATCAATTTCAAACCTGATTTGAAATAAAGAGCTAGGATTTGCAACATGTGCTAGCATGTCTATTTTTCAAACATGATCTAATCCAATTAGATCCCTGATCAATTTTCAGTGTGTGACTCATTGGGTTTCATATCTAGCTAGCAATGGGTCTAAGTGAAAGTTGATCTGATTTGATTAGAATTTAATCTAACAGATCTAGATTCAATCGAGCTAACCCAGTTTCAGCAATTAGAATCCTTTTAATTGGCGATCGAACTAAACTCTTTAATTTGATCAAACCTTCAAGACAAGATTGATATCTAGCAATATATCATATCTATCTGAAAGATATAAAATTTTGATAGAAATACCAAAAATATCTTTCAGTGAAAAGTTATCATGTAATTTGATCCTACGATCTCCCTACATCTCGAATATGACTCTAGATATAGAATGATGTCAAATCCAATATCATACTCATATTTCTCTTAATCTTTAATGATGATTCAATTAATAAAATATTAGAAAATTTTTTTAATTTTTATTCTACTTTGATCAAAGACTTCTTGAATCATCAATCGATCAGAGCAAGTAGGATGCGATCTCCTCTTACCAAAAGTGATCAATTCTATGTTGACCTACTCACAACTTCTATATATATTTCACCATATCTAGATCACCCCATACATGACTAAGTCATAAATGAGTATGAACCAAAATATGAATTCATGTATATAAGGTTCTATGATAGTCTCAGATCAAAGGATTACAAGCACAACTCCCACTGTAAGAAAATATCTTTTGACGGATAAGAAGATTTCATAAAATATTTCTTAAGTCAGATCAATTTAGTGAACTCATTCTCTAATAAGCATCCATATCCTTATATTAGTATATCACATAAGTGGCTTATAAGATCAGCCACCCTCTCCATTGAGTATACATAGAAAGTGTTAGTCTGTCTGGAACATCGATCCTCTACTCAATGCTCCTATGACTAGAAATATTTTAAATCAAGATTTTTAAGATTTTAGGTCTCATAGGTATGATTTCATCATAACCCTAAATTTATTATCCTGATTTATGGAGTTCATTATAATCATTATGAAAGTAAAATATAGCATGTAATAAAAAATATCTTTTATTATTATTAAAATATCAATTACATGAGTCTGGAAGATTATAAGAAAAATCCATCAAAATATAAATTTTGATTGGATTGTAGGGCATATTTCTTTCACCTAGGGGTTTATACTTTCATTCTACTGGATTGCCACTATATCTACTAGATGTCATTGATGGATTGTGGGTCTCATTGGGTATCATTTTGATGATCAATGATCCTCGAAGGATAGAGTTGAAATTATTCTAATTTATTGAAAAGAGTTTCGATGATATTATGATAAAGATTACAATATATCTCACTATCAGATAGAATGGAATCTATGAGGTCACACATTAAGGGATTTAATCTTGAATTTGTCAATTAGACTTATGAAGTTCTAATTAGGTTAGGGTTTATTGAAATCCTATTGGATTTAAGAGAACCATGCTAGCACATGGTTAAACCTAATTCTTCTCTGAACTTCAATTGGATCAAGTCTATTACATTGAACCTAACCTAAATTTATTAAGATTTAGTTGGGCACCTAATTGTAAGCCTAAGAGGATTGGATTAAGTCAATGAGTTGGCTAAATTATCTTCTCATTATCTCCTTATTATCTTCTCATTTATTTTCTGATATTATGTGTGGAATTAAGAAAAAGAAGAGATGGCGCTATGCATCTTTTTTGAAAATTTTCTTGGGTACTATCTCTTAGATTAGAGTGAGGAAGAGAGAGGGGCCCACCCTTTCTCTTGTACAGGTGTGGAAGGAGAGAGAGAGAGGGGCTACACCACCACTCTTGTGCATGAATACCCTAAGGGGCACCCACTCAAACTACCTTATCTAATTGGGGTGCCCCATATGATTGCTGAAAGAGGTTGATATCCTACCAATTAAGTCTGATTTTAATGAAAAAAATCAAATTAAAAAGGTAGAAATCTTTATGAGATAAGGATGTGCCTTTCTAAGTTAATTGGTTTCTGATTTGGATCAAGAAAGGATTTATTTAAAGAGACTGTCTCTTAGGATTTAAAAAAAATAGAATTTTATGAAACAAAAACTCTCCTCTCTCCTTCTTCATGCCACACCCTCTCTCTCTCTTCTCTTTCCCACACCCGGTTGGGTGTTCTATATTTCATATGCTAAAAAAGAAGAAAGGTCCTCTTCTATAGCAAGAAATGAGGAGAAGGAGGCTATAGTTCAATGTTTAAAGTTGCAGTCTAGATTATTTGTTGATCAAGGTTCAAAGAGGCATAAATCATTTTTAAAGAAGAAGGATCTAACATGAGAAGAAAGATTCCAGGTTGATCCCGATGGATACCTATAGAGGCCGGACAAGTATGCGGCTCCAGAACCTTCAAATCTAAGATCATCGGTAGTGGTGAATTTTTATCCATGCAAAGATATTGAGATTTGATCTCATCCTTATTTTATTTTTCAGATTATATGCATATCTTTACTTTCGGATCAATTATTTTTTCACTGCGATTGAAAAGCTTTGAAATCTATACATGCATCCTACCTGATTTTCTAACAGTGGTATCAGAGTCAGATTTTTAAAGACATATATAATCTAATTTTTTATCTTAGATCTAAAAATTTTGATGATTTAAAATTGATCTTGTGCTAGTATAAGGTTGTCCTGGTATAGAGTTTACCCTCTATATTGAAAAAATTATCCTAACACAATATTGATCGATTTTGAAAATTATTTTTGAAGTAATTAAATCAATCTTTTAGATCTGAAAATTAATATATGTGATATATCTTATTTCATATTTAAATCTGAAATTAGAATGATTAAATATTCACATCAACTAGTATAAGGTTATCCTGGTATAGGGTTTACCCCCTATACTGAAAAGATTGTCCTAGTTTGATGTGAATCGATTTCTTGAAAAATATTTTTAAAAATATTTTAATCATTATTTTAGATCTGATTATATATCTATTTGATATATATATCTTTAGTTTTAGATCTAAAATTTGATGTATATGTGATGTATGTTTTAGTTTAGATCTAAAACTACATATATATGATATATGACATTATGTTTAGATCTGAAACTGTTTCAAGATCATAAGCCACTAATGCATACAATGATATATAATCTAAAAATTATTTTTGGATCTAAAATTATGTTATTGCATGTGGGTATGGATTGAACAAATTAGGTCTAGTGATCAAACTACAATTAAGGTCAAATTGATTAGATCAAGCTAGAACCCATTATCAATTTTAAGCAGTTGATTAAACCCAATCAATGATTGATTAGGATTAGATCAAAGGGGCTCAAAATCGAGTTTAGTTATAGTTAGTCGCATCAATTTATATTTTGATGTGAGTTGATTGACTCAAGATCAAATTTGGCTCAGTGGTTCAGGCTTCTTTCAATAGGCTAATCCGATCGATTCTAATCGACCAGTTTGGTGTCTAAGATAAGTATTTAGATGGTGGTTATTTAATTGGTTCTGTTGTCTGACCTGATCAATTTTGATTGATGTCTAAGAAAAGCAATGGGGGGACTCTCACTCATCTTAACTTACTTGGCCATATTAGGAGATTCAGTTTCATACTAGGTTACTTGTTGACTCGAGTTCACCCATGCTGACTAGGCTAGTTAGACATGTTGATGTGTTGATCTGAATTTGATCAGTCAGATGTCAGATCTATTGATTTAAAAGAGACCTAAACCTAAATCTTCTCACTAAATATTAAGTTTGAAGGTCTTCCATCATTGTAGAGATATGGGTGCCTTCCTGGCGTTGATCAGTCTTGACTAGTTATAGTAGTTCGATTGCATCGAAAAGGTACAATCACTCTATTGATATTTGATGTTCTGAGATAAAGATGGGGTTGGACCCAATAACTGTTAGGTAAGGATCTCAATGATGGCTTTACACCCACTGATGAATGATGGGTCTGACTTAACTAAGAAATGTGCCAATAATGATTAGGTGAGGCTACAAGACTTAGAGATCAAACCCACTGCATCTTGCTTAGTGAAGCAATGAACAAAGTGCTATCCACTCATTAGTCTATACTCATCAATAACTATTAGATGAGATGTGTATATATTAATGGAACCACAGTACCCATTTAAAACTGATCACGTATAGGTTTCCGTTTCTTCACTCGAGGAGTGTGGGAGATTTGAAGAAATAGTGGGAGCCTTTATTTATTTTTAAAATTTTTAGAACAAATATTTTTATAAGTATAAATATCTAACTAAAAATTATTCTCTCTGTAGATAACTATGTCGAGTTCCAATCTCTGAGCCCGTATCCTCGATACCAATAGGTTGGCCAGTACAAACTATAAAGGCTGGCTCCAAAATTTTAGAATCATTCTCAGTTTCAAGAAACTTATCCATGTCCTTGATCAGGATGCGCCTGTGTTACCAACTCGTCCATCTCCTGATTAATAAGCTACACTTGAGAAGTGGATGGATGAAGATAACAAGGCAAAGTCTTATATTTTAACATTCATGTGCAATGATCTTCAACGATAGCATGAAGACATGAGGACTGTCAGAGAGATGCTAACTCACCTGCAAGAGTTGTACAGTGAGCAGAGTCGCATAGCTCACTTTGAGGTCTCCCAGAGACTATTTAGAATGAAAATGTTTGATGGGCAATTTGTCAATGATCATTGTTTGACAATGATCAAGGGCATCGAGGAGCTTCAAAAGCTCGACATGAACATGGACAAGGAATTGTAGGTGGATCTGATCCTCCAGTCTCTTTCTGATTCATATGGGTAGTTCATCATGAACTACCATATGAACAAAATTGATAGCACTTTATCCGAATTATTGAACATGCTGGTAACAGTAGAAGGCACCTTAAAGAGTTCGAGGGGTACAGTTCTGGATGTGGAGCAGGCTTCTTCCAAAAGAAAGGCTTCTTTCGAGAAGAAGAAGAAGCCTACGAAAAAGCAAAAGCATGAGGCTAAGCCTAAGAAGTAGGTTTCGAAGAAGGCCGATGACAAGGGAAAGTATTTTCATTGCAACATCGAAGGCCACTAGAGGAGGAATTGTCTGGCCTACTTGGAAACTATCAAGAGCAGGAAAAAGGATGGGCCTTTTGAAGGTATGTTTGATATGCTCGTTATTGAAACTAATCTAACGATTTCTTCTTCTTCTAGTTGGGTTCTAGATTCTAGATCAAGTGCTCATTTGTGTACTTCTATGCAGGATCTTAAAGAAGTGAGAGGACTGAGAAAAGGTGAGATTATTCTCTGGGTCGACAATGGAGCAAGGGTTGCTATTGTGGCCGTCGGGACCTACCCTCTGTGATTACCATTAGGAGTTAGTTTAATTCTTAAAGATTGCTATTGCATATCTATAGCCAGTAAGAATTTGATTTCTATATCTATGCTGGCACAGGATATTATAATTTTTATTTCAATAGAGACATGTGTTTGATTTATTTTAGAAATAAAATTATTGTATGTGCTTTCTTAATTGATGGTCTTTATCATTTATATATGGATGAGAGTGTAAATATTAACGAGTAAATTATGAATGCCATAGGATCTAAGAGATTTAGAGATAGGATTTGCCAAAAATATCTATGGCACCTTAGGCTAGGCCATATTGGAGAGGATAGACTAAACAAACTGAAGAAATATGATCTTCTTAGGCCATTGATTTTCGAGTCTTATCCAGTTTGTGAATCATGTCTTCAAGAAAAAATAGCCAAGCTACCCTTTGTGGGACAAGGGGAAAGGACTATTGAGATATTAGCCCTAGTCCACATTGACATGTGTGGTCCATTCGATGTACAAGTCAGGGGTGGCTATGTGATAAGTGATATATTTTTGTATTTATTTTAGATATTTTTGATAATTTATGATGCTAACATCATCATAAAAAATCTAATTTCATGAATAAATTAGATTTTCTTACAAAAATAGATAATTTTAAAAAAATATGAAATTAGAGTATATTTATGAAAAATAAATGTCAATTTAATTAAATAATTTTAAGTACCAAAATGATGAAAATTATTGAGAAATTTAATACATATTTTTTTTAATTTTTTTGGCAAAAATCAGAACAAAAATCAAGCAAAAATATCTTAAAAAATAAATTTTATTACGTTCGATGCACGATGGACCGATCGCTCGATCCACGAATTCAAGGGCACAATCCACAAGAAATGTTACATGATCCACGATGCAGTTCACAGGCGATCGGTCCACAGATTCAAGGGTGCGGTCCATAGGAAATGTTATGCGATCCACGATGCGGTTCACGGGCGAGCGAAAGAAATTTGTGCTAATCGACAGTCCAGATTTTATTTGAAGTGAGATCCAATGGCTGTGATGGTTACCAACTTTGAATAGGATTTTTGAACATTGATCAATGGCCCAGATCAAATCCGAAGCATGATCTAATGACTGAGAATGTCTCTGACTATATTAAGGAGATAAAATGCACGATCCAATGGCCAGAAACTCATCAAGAGTGCAATTGGACGGCTGTGGTGGATCCCGACTGAGAGAAGGACTTAAATGTGGATTTTTGATTTAATTTGTGCTGTCCAAATGTAATCTAACGGTCAGAAATTAATGTTACGGGTATTGTTGGTGCAAAAATCTGCTTGCGCCGGATAAGCTGGAGTCGGGGAAACCGCGGTCGCCGCCGGGACCTGCAAGGGAAGTCTAAACCGGAGGTGGGGTTGCTCCGGCAAGACCCTCCGACGCTCAAGTCAGTTCTCTGCCTCAACAAGAATGGAGTGCTCGAACGGAAAATTTAGCAGAGTTTTGAGATAAGAAAATGAGCTTAAAGAATAACGTATCTGGGTCCCCCTTTTATAGGCGGAGGAGGCAACGGATTGATGGCGATGTTTGTAACCTTCTGGTAGCGGGCCGCCCATGGTCAGGGGAATTGATTGCGAAAGTTAGTGGGGTAGACCCGTGGCTATCGTCATAGCCCGCCACGTAGGGCCCGTTGCAGGTAGTGGAGCGGCGTCCGTTGCCGCTAGTTGTCAGCGAGTAGTGGGATCGTGCAGCACCTGCCGCAGGGAGCGGAGCAGAATCGTGACCGTTGACACAGCCTGTCAGAGAGTAATGGGTCCGCCGCAGGGGGTGATGGAGCCGCGCGGAATCTGCTACAGGAAGTGGAACAGAATCATGGTTGTTATTGTGATCCGCCAGGGGGTGCGGATCTGTTGATCGAGGCTCGGCAGTGGTCGGAGTTCGGCCTTTACAGGAGTCCGAGAGGGGTCCTCCTTTCGGTTGAGGTCGTGGGTGGAGTCCGGCTCCAGCAGCTGATATTGAGGTCGGAGCCCGGCTCCCGTAGGAGTCCGGGCGGAGCCGTTCTGCTATCGATGGAGGAGCCCGACTCCCGTAGGAGTCCGGGCGGAGCCGTTCTGCTGTCGATGGAGGAGCCCGGCTCCCGTAGGAGTCCGGGCGGAGCCGTTCTGCTGTCGATGGAGGAGTCCGGCTCCCGTAGGAGTCCGGGCGGAGCCGTTCTGCTGTCGATGGAGGAGCCCGGCTCCCGTAGGAGTCCGGGCGGAGCTGTTCTGCTGTCGATGGAGGAGCCCGGCTACTCGAAGTCGATCCCGTCGAGGATTTTGGCTGTGGGTATTTTATACCCAACACCAGTCCCCCTACTTTCGAGTTTGAATTTCAAGCGAAGAAAGTACACACAGAGAGAGATGTGCACAGCCGGAATCGCCCCTTCGAATCCTGCGCACTGCCGCCCCCAGATATTTTGACATTTAATGCGTGCACGTCAGAGTCCATTTTTCGATGAAGGTGACCTGAAAAGTCTTTTCGGAACCCCCGTTGAAACGCGATCCCAAGCGTCGTGCCGCGGGAATTTGTGAGCGGTCAACCCTCGATGGCGATGAAGGGGATAAGCGTGACATGTGGCACACACCAGCTGGCCCAGAAATACCCGCCGCCATAACTGTGCCAGGATCCGTCGGCTATTTAAACCCCTCAGTCCCTTCGTGGCTTCATCCTGGTGCTTTTCTTTCGTCTGAGAGTCTTGCTTCTCTCGCACCAGTCCTTGTCTCCTTCCCTCGCACCACGTCCTCTACTTGGGAGGCTGTTCTTGAGGGAATTTTTAGGGCTTGGAGGAAGGTGAGGAGGAGAATGGCGGCCGGTGAGAATCTCCGTCGTTTTAAAGGGGGCCCAAGGAAGAATTCCGATCAAGAGGGCAGAGCAGTCGCCATGAGCCATGACGGGATCCTTGACGCCGTCGGGGCCGAGAGACCAGAGGCGGTCGGCGTCGACGGTGGGGCAGTAGAACTTGTTGCGGGGATGGTGGAAGTAACGCATGCCGACCTTGCCGGAGCATCTTGGGTGGCGGCCGTCGTGGTGCAGTCGGAGATGAGGCACATCTCTGGTGTCGCTACCGCTCCTGAAGTGGCTACGGTTCTTCTTGAAACAGGTCTTCGCTACTGCCGTCGTTGCCCTTACCGCCTCCGGAGATCTATCGCACCCTTTTCCCGCCAAGGTTGGGACTTTGGAAACAGAATGAGGCGAGCTGGGGCGAGAACTGTTACACGCACTGGAGAACGCGACTGAGGAGGATAGAGACGGAGAGAGGAGTTCGTAGCTCGGAGCGGCCTCCGGTTCGTCCTGCCTGAACCATGCTTGCGAGACTTGCGATGACGTGTATCTTCTTTTTCTTCTTCTTTTTTCCCTGACCCACCGGGTCCTGTAACGTATACTTTTGTTAAATGAAAAAGAGATTTTGGTACCTCGTCTGCATCTTGCGTTAAATAGTTGTCTGTCGAATTTCTTCATTTTCCTTTCCTTCTCTTCATCTGTGTTACGTCGTCCCAAGGTCGTCGGCGACCTCTTCAGTTCATGTGGGGTCGTCATTAGCCGAGCTCCTTTTCGGCTTTTATGTCGTTCGAAGATACCCACTTGTCAGGTTTGCTTAGGGCCCTTCGGGCCAAAGATTCCTCCTAGGGCTTGAACCCGGGGATTCGAGCTCCCGTTGCTTTCGGGCACTATTTGCTTTTGTTTTTTGCTTGGATTTTTCTCCGCTGAAGTCGGGGCTAAGTTCGGTTCCCTTGATAGTCCGAACGGAGAAGCCCTCCTGAAGTTGGAGTAGCCCGGCCCTCGTAAGAGTCAGGGCAAAATTTTCCTGCAATCAAAGTCATAGGCAAAGTCCGGCTTCCGTAGAAGCCCGGGCGGGGTTGTCCTGTAGCTGATGTCGGTGATGGAGCCCGGCTCCCGTAGGAGTCCGGGTGAAGTCTTTTTTGTTGTTGGAACCCGACTCCCGTAGGAGTCCGGGTAAAGTCTTCTTTGCCGTTAGAACCCGGCTCCCGTAGGAGTCCGGGCCTTTCATTTTGCTCGAGCCGGCGTGAGGTTCTCCTCGTGTTTCTGACACGGCTGTGGGGGTACATTGGGGCGTTGTAAGGCCTCTCCCCTTATCCGGTCTAAAAGAACCGAGTTTTTGACTTTGCTCAAGTTAGGGCAAAGTTTTTCTTCTGTCCCTAACAGGGCTGTGGGGGCACATACGGACGTTGCGAGGCCTCTCCCCCCATCCGGTCTAAAAGAACCGGGCCTTCGACTTTGCTCAAGTTAGGGCAAGGTTCTCCTCCTGTCCCTAACAGGGCTGTGGGGGCACATATGGGCGTTGCGTGGCCTCTCCCCCCATCCGGTCTAAAAGAACCGGGCCTTCGACTTTGCTCAAGTTAGGGCGAGGTTCTCCTCCTGTCCCTAACAGGGCTGTGGGGGCACATATGGGCGTTGCGAGGCCTCTCCCCCCATCCGGTCTAAAAGAACTGGGCCTTCGACTTTGCTCAAGTTAGGGCGAGGTTTTCCTCCTGTCCCTAACAGGGCTGTGGGGGCACATTAGGGCGTTGCGAGGCCTCTTCCCCCATCCGGTCTAAAAGAACCGGGCCTTCGACTTTGCTCAAGTTAGGGCGAGGTTCTCCTCCTGTCCCTAACAGGGCTGTGGGGGCACATATGGGCGTTGCGTGGCCTCTCCCCCCATCCGGTCTAAAAGAACCGGGCCTTCGACTTTGCTCAAGTTAGGGCGAGGTTCTCCTCCTGTCCCTAACAGGGCTGTGGGGGTACATATGGGCGTTGCGAGGCCTCTCCCCCCATCCGGTCTAAAAGAACCGGGCCTTCGACTTTGCTCAAGTTAGGGCGAGGTTTTCCTCCTGTCCCTAATAGGGCTGTGGGGGCACATTAGGGCATTGTAAGGCCTCTCCCCCCATCCGGTCTAAAAGAACCGGGCCTTTGACTTTGCTCAGGTTCGGCCTCCTCGGGGATGGTGCGCTCTACTATGAAATCCGCCAATATTTGGGCCTTTATTGCCGGTCTAGGTTTATAGTTGATGTCGAATTCTGTGAGCTCGATTGCCCATTTTGCCATTCTCCCAGAGGTATCAGCTCGGTGCAAAACCGCCTTGATCGGTTGATCGATGAGTAACGTCACCGTGTGCCCTTGAAAGTACGGCCGGAGTCTTCGAGCTGCAATCAACAAGGCGTAGGTCAGTTTTTCTAATTTAGTATACCTGGTCTTGGCGTCCCTCAACATGCGACTAATGTAGTAGACCGATCGCTGGACTTTCATTTCCTCTTTGACAAGGACAGCTGCAAGGGCTGTGGGAGAGACTGCCAGGTACAAAAATAGTTCCTCCTTAGGCTCGGGCTTCGCCAGTAGTGGGGGCGAGCTAAGGTAGCTTTTTAATTCTTCGAATGCCTGTTGGCATTCAGAGGTCCAACAGAAGTTCTTCGGCTGCTTGAGGGTTTGAAAGAAGGGCAAACATCGTTCGACCGACCTCGCGACAAAGCGATTAAGAGCCGCGACTCTTCCCGTGAGGCACTGAACCTCCTTGATCGACCTTGGGGCGGTCATATTTTGGATGGTGCAAATTTTCTCCGGATTGGCCTCGATCCCGCACCCCGATACCATGAAGCCCAGGAACTTTCCTGAGGTTACCCCAAAGGCGCATTTGGTCGGGTTCAGCTTCATTCTATACTTTCGAAGAGCGCCAAAGGTTTCCTCGAGGTCGGCGACATGATTTCCAGAAGACCTGCTTTTCACGAGCATATCGTCCACGTAAACCTCCATGTTTCGACCGATCTGCTCCTTGAAAATTTTGTTCACCAGTCGCTGATAGGTTGCGCCCGCGTTCTTGAGGCCGAATGGCATAACCCTGTAGCAGTAAAGGCCGCGATTAGTGATAAAAGCTGTCTTTTCTTCATCCTCCAATGCCATTCTAATCTGGTTATAGCCGGAGAACGCGTCCATAAAAGTGAGAAGCTCATGGCCCGAGGTAGCGTCCACCAGTTGGTCGATCCTGGGAAGGGGGTAGCTATCCTTTGGGCAAGCCTTATTCAGCTTTTTGAAGTCGATACACATCCTCCACTTGCCATTTGCTTTCTTGACCAAGACAACATTGGAGATCCACTCAGGATAATTGACTTCCTTGATAAATCCGGCCTTGAGAAGTTTATCCACTTCCTCGGCTATTGCCTTCTGCCTCTCCGGGGCATGACTCCGGATTTTTTCTTTTGTCAGCCGATGTTTAGGGTCGACCGCCAGATGATGTTCCATGACTTCTGTGTCGATCTCCGGCATATCCGTCGGGACCCATGCGAAAACGTCCGCATTCCTTCGGAGGAAATCCACGAGACGCGTCCGCACCTCCTCCTCCAGGTTGGAGCCAATTAACACCGCATGCTCCGCATTCCCATCATTCAAAGGAATTGGTATTAGGTACTCGATTGGACCGCCCCTCTCTTCAGTGAGGTCATCGCGCGCATCCAATCCGTCGACCGGACAGAGGTCCGCTTGACCGTTTCTTTGCAGGGCAATGTTGTAGCAGTGCCTGGCCAGCGCTTGGTCTCCCCGGACTTCTCCGAACCCCTTGTTGGTGGGGAACTTCAATTTCAAATGGTAGGTCGAAACAACGGCTCTGAGGGCATTGAGGCCGGGTCGGCCAAGAATTGCATTGTAGGCAGATGGCGCCTTTACCACCAGGAAATTCACCAGGGCTCTGGACTGCTTTGGATGCTGACCCGCGGTCACAGTTAGAGCTATCATTCCTTCCGTCGGAACGGCGTCACCAGTAAACCCTATTAAGGGGGAGCAAATCGATCTTAGATGACCGCCAAGAGTGGCCATTCTTGAAAAGGCATTGTAGAACAAGATGTCGGCCGAACTTCCGTTGTCGATGAGAATACGACGGACGTCATAATTTGCTATGTTCAAGGAAACTACGACCGCGTCGTTATGAGGGAATTGGACTCCCTGGGCATCTTCTTCAGTGAAGGCTATGGGTTCTTCAACTTTTTGCCGCTTGAGGGATGCAGCTGATGTGCTGATTGCCCCCTATCGGGATTCCCCCGAGATGACGTTGACGGAATCCGGCGGAGGCTGGTCGCCCGGCCACCCTTTATCGGCGACCATAGCCGGAGGTAGTTGTGCAGAAACCTCACGAGAGGGCATCGGATGGGGAAAAGAGGATTGGGTGCCGGAAAAGATGGCCGGAAGCGGGTCCGTTGAGCGCTCCTTCAAGAACAAGGGTGCTGCGAAGACACAGGCCCTTCCTCTAGCGCCAATCCTGTTGGTGCAAAAATCTGCTTGCGTCGGATAAGCTGGAGTCAGGGAAGCCGCGGTCGCCGCCGGGACCTGCAAGGAAAGTCTAAACCGGAGGTGGGGTTGCTCCGGCAAGACCCTCCGACGCTCAAGTCAGTTCTTGCCTCAACAAGAATGGAGTGCTCGAACGGAGAATTTAGCAGAGTTTTGAGATAAGAAAATGAGCTTAAAGAATAACGTATCTGGGTCCCCCTTTTATAGGCGGAGGAGGCAACGGATTGATGGCGATGTTTGTAACCGTCTGGTAGTGGGCCGCCCATGGTCAGGGGAATTGATTGCGAAAGTTAGTGGGGTAGACCCGTGGCTATCGTCATAGCCCGCCACGTAGGGCCCGTTGCAGGTAGTGGAGCGGCGTCCGTTGCCGTTAGTTGTCAGCGAGTAGTGGGATCGTGCAGCACCTGCCGCAGGGAGCGGAGCAGAATCGTGACCGTTGACACAGCCTGTCAGAGAGTAATGGGTCCGCCGCAGGGGGTGATGGAGCCGCGCAGAATCCGCTACAGGAAGTGGAACAGGATCATGGTTGTTATTGTGATCCGCCAGGGGGCGCAGATCTGTTGATCGAGGCTCGGCAGTGGTCGGAGTTCGGCCTTTGCAGGAGTCTGGGAGGGGTCCTCCTTTCGGTTGAGGTCGTGGGTGGAGTCCGGCTCCAGCAGCTGATACTGAGGTCGGAGCCCAGCTCCCGTAGGAGTCCGGGCGGAGCCGTTCTGCTGTCGATGGAGGAGCCCGGCTCCCGTAGGAGTCCGGGCGGAGCCGTTCTGCTGTCGATGGAGGAGCCCGGCTCCCGTAGGAGTCCGGGCGGAGCCATTCTGCTGTCGATGGAGGAGCCCGGCTCCCGTAGGAGTCCGGACGGAGCCGTTCTGCTGTCGATGGAGGAGCCCGGCTCCCGTAGGAGTCCGGGCGGAGCTGTTCTGCTGTCGATGGAGGAGCCCGGCTACTCGAAGTCGATCCCGTCGAGGATTTCGACTGTGGGTATTTTATACCCAACAGGTATATTATGAATTCTAAGGGTTTTAGGACTCCTTTTGTGATCAGAAAAAGGTAAAAAATTCACCTATAAATAGAGAGTCTGAGAATTAGAATGGAGAAAAGAAAAAAATCAATAGAAAAGTAGAAAAAAAAATAGAGAGAAAAACTAGATAGGTTTAGAGACCCAAGGAGAAGAAGAAGAGAAGTCAGTTCGCTCTACGGAGTATGAAGAAAGAAGGAGAGGTCATCAACCATATTTTCGACGAGATTGTGCTGATCAACTTCAGATCTTTATTATAGATTTATTTTATTTTATTATTTTTTTAAATTTATCGTACTTGAATTTTAATTTTAATTAATGTAAAATTTATTTTCTTGCACTTTAAATTTTTGTCTTTTATTTTTTGCAAGTAGATGCTAAGATTTAGTTAGTAGATCTTAGTACCAATTTATTTTATATCCTTTAAATTTTTATTATTTATTTTTATTACAAGTAGAAGCTAGAATCTAAATAGTAGATCTTAGTATCGAATTTATTTTTCACACTTTTAATTCCTATTTTCTGACTTAAATTACTTTCCTTAAAATTTTATTTTTTTATTAAAATCAAAGATTTCAAATCAAAATCCTACCTTCTCTGAGGATTCGATCCGACTCATTATTTTTTATATATTTTTAATTTTTATTAAAGTCAAAACTAGATTAATAATTACAGTGCCCTAACAACAACATCACGATCCTATCAATTTTTGGTGCCGTTGTCAGGGATCGAACCCGGGTCACCTATGTGATAGAAATTGATAAGATCGCGATATTATCGTTAGGACACCACGATTATCAATCTAATTCCAACTTCAATAAAAATTAAAATTATATAAAAAGTAGCAAATCAGATCAAATCCTCAAAGAAGGCAGAATTTTGATTTGAAATCTTTGATTTTAATAAAAGAAAATAAAATTTTGAGAAAAGTAATTTAAGTCAAAAAATAAGAATTAAAAGTATGAAAAATAAATTTAGTACTAAGATCTACTATTTAGATCCTAGCTTCTACTTATAATAAAAATAAATAACAAAAATTTAAAGAGTATAAAATAAATTAGTACTAAGATCTACTAACTAGATCATAGCATCTACTTGCAAAAAATAAAAGATAAAAATTTAAAGTATAAAAAAATAAATTTTATATTAATTAAAATTAAAATTCAAGTATAAAAAATTTAAAAAAAAATAATATAATAAAATAAATCTACAACAAAGATCTGAAATTGATCATCATAGTCTCATCAAAAAAATGGTTGATGACTTCTTCTTCTTCCTTCGTACTTCATAGAGCGAACCAACTTCTCTTCTTCTTTTCCTTGGATCCTTAAATCTGTCTATTTTTTTTTATTTTTTACTGATTTTTTTTCTCCATTCTTATTTTTGGACCCTCTATTTATAGATAAATTTTTTTCTTTTTTTTGACATAAAATGAGTCCTAAAATCCTTAGAATTTATAATATACCCATAACATTAATTTCTGGCCCGTTAGATTGCATTTGGACTGCCCAAATTAAATCAAAAATCCATGTTTAAGTCCTTCTCTAAGTCAAGATCCACCATAGCTATCCGATCATGCTCTTGATGAGTTTCTGGCCATTGGATTGTGCATTTTATCTCCTTAACACAGTCGGAGATGTTCTCAACCATTGGATCGCACTTCAGATTTGATCTGGGCCATTGATCAGTGCTCAAAAATTCTATTCAAAGTCAAAAACTACCACAGTTGTTGGATCTCATTTCAGATGATATCTGGATCGTTGAGTAGTGCAAATTTCTTTCGCTCACCCATAAACCACATCGTGGACTTCGTAACATTTTTTGTGGACCATGCCCTTGAATCTGTGGATCGAGCGGCCGGGCCACCGTGCATCAAAAGTAATAAAATTTATTTTTTATGATATTTTTGCTTGATTGTCACTATAATTTTTGCCTGAAAAATTAGAAAAAATATGTATTAAATTGCTCAATAATTTTTTATCATTTTGATGCTTAAAATTACTCAATTAAATTAACATCTATTTTTCATAAATATGCTTTAATTTTATATTTTTTTAAAATTATCTATTTTTGTAAGAAAATTTAATTTATTCATGAAATTAGATTTTTTAAGAAGATGTTAGCATGATAAATTATCAAAAATATCTAAAATAAATATAAAAATATATCATTTATCACACCTCCCAACTTGAAGTTTGCTCATCCTCGAGTAAAGAAAGAATTTAGAATTAAGTACTGTTTAACTTAAAATTTTGAATTTTACCAAATAATTTTCAAAAGGATCATTGATATTCAGTAGAGTGTGAGTGAGACATGTCCTTGGAGTATTAATACTAATCAATATAAGAGTTAAACTAAGAATACTAAATATTTTTTAAGTTTTTTCTAAATTATTCCTACCTTTATCTCAAAATTATTAATCTTCATATGAACAAGTATATTGTTATTCCATCTTTCATTTATTGATTTTTTTTTAACATTATACCACTATTGAATGTCTTAATCCCTTAAGCTTTCTATTTGACCCATATAGTGAGTTTTCAGCCAATGACTCCCAAACCAGATGACTTTAGAACACTAGGTATCGAATATCCCTCGGATCTACTTACTCGAATCAAACAGGCCATGAGTTAAAACTAGCTTTACAACAAAGCTTCTTTGCCCTTCATATCTTTTGATGTGAAACTCAATACTTGCTTAGGCAAAGAAGCCCGATTACTCAGTATGAAGTACTTGAAAACTTTTTTTTTATATGAAGAAATATATAATTATCCTACATAAGTCCATAGAAAGTAAACTCTTCTTTGATGCTAGTAGAAAAACTTTAGAAATGCTCAAGAAAAACTGTTTAAGTTCTAAACTTAACTCTTTATTGAGTTTTCTTAATACTTGATCCTCAATATCTCACAAACTCCCTGATTTGTGCATCAATTTTTTTAAAAAAATATTTGATTTAACTCAATTTTTAAGTATAATCAGGTACTTAAATGCTAAATATTAACTTACTTGAGGACTTAAAAATTTAAAATTTTTTATTATTCTCCTCTCTCAATTTAATCGACATTATCCTCAATGGAGTAGAAAAAATGAAGGATGCATGCAAAGAGAAAGAAAAGAAGAGATGTCATCTGATCCAGATATCTTTTTAAAATTGATTCTCCCTCCAATTTAGCCAATATTATCTTCAGATCCCTACAAAAGACACTAAGTAAGACAAAATATAAAAAATAACAAAAAGCAAAAGCTAAAACTAGAACTGAGTCATCTTCTAGAAAGTGCTAAGTTTATCATCTTCAGCCAAATCATGCCGATTCTCTCACCTATCCTGTGTCGAATATTAGATTGATAAATTTTAATGATTTTGAATTGTCAATCTCAGGAAGATGGCCTATAATAAATTTCAATATTTTATTGTCAATCTTCAAAAAGTAGTTCACATCTTCATTTTTTATCAGTTTCATCTTTCCAATATTAAGAAGATAATTCACAAATATATTCACAAACCCTTATTTGTTGAGAATTTCTCTTATTTGTTCTTCTAAAATACTCATAAATTGAGTTTTTAGGTTAGGAGTTGAGTTCGAAGCAATGGGTGCTGGAAGGGTGTCATTTGATTCCAAATATACGTACTCAGGTGTGATCAAAGATGACTTCAGTTCTGGAGGAGGTGATGATTCTAAAATGGAAGAACCGACCTCTAATGCTGAAAAAATTAAGACTCTTGGTTTATCTATCTCGAATAACTCATATGCTCTCTTCTTTTTATCATTTAGATTAGAATCAGTACTAGGCTCAGATTCTTCTATTGGGTTAGTCTCGGTACTAATCTCTTCTTTTAAATTCATATTTTGGCTAGTATCAGTACTAGCCTCACTCACCTAGTCTTGGTATGGGTCCTTAAGAATCTTACCACTTTTAAGCTTAGAGATTACTTTGTCATTTTCAAATTGAAGATTCTTAGGTGGGACATTGGATTGATGACTAGGTCTAGGTGATTGGTAGGTGGGTGGGTTATTTTTGAAATTCGATATTGATTGGCTCGGCAATTGATCTAGTTCTCTCCTCATAGAAGACTCAGCTAATTGATGTATTTATGCTTCTAACCTCATGAGAGATTACTGTTGGATCATAATCATTTGTTGAAGTTGGCTAAACCTATCATTGGCTAGAGGGGTTTGTTGAGGAGGTGGGTATGATGGTTGATTGTAATAGAATAGCTGGGTAGGCTGACTAGGCTGACCTCTATTATAGGCATAATTTTGGTATTGGGGCCTATTTTGAAAATTATGCATATGAGGGATTTAGGTCTGAGCTTGAGTCTATTGAGGTCTCCAAGAAAAATTGGGGTGATTCCTTCAGTCTTGGTTATATGTGTTAGAGAATGGATCATTGACAGGCTTGGAGTAACCTTGGACAGCTGGAACTTGTTCTTGGATGAAAGATGAAAACTGTGCAGCCGTAAGATATTCACTTACATGATGGGCTGGGCTAGCACAGATAGAATAAATCTTCTGATAATTAGAAGGTGGTATGTATTGCGTAGGAGATTGTTGATCTAGAACTAAGCATTTATCTATAAGAAGGTCTATTTTATCTAATTTTTGGGCTATCAGATTCAAATCGATCTTAGGACTAGAATCAGAATATTTGATCCCATAGAATGATGGAAACATCGATAGGTTATAGGTGGACAGAATAAACTATTCTTTCATCTGTCTAGATGGTTCTCAGGATTTTCAGCCATTTGATTATCAGGTTTAACATGGATCAATCATTTAATTTCAAAATTAGGCTTAACTAGGCCAGAATAAAAAAATTATACGGTGCATGTACTAGTGCAAACCCTAATATATGTGGTTCAATTTTTTTTTTAAAGAAGAAGGAGAAATAGAAGAGAAGAGAAAGAAAGAGAGAAGTTCTAAAGGTGAGATCCTTAAGAAAGCCCTAGACCTAAGGATGAAAGATGAGAAGAATTAGTTATGGTTAAATGTTAATTGCAATCAAGTTAGCAAACAATTAAATCTAGACACCTATAGATTTCTTAGACCTAATAGTTTGATGTAAAGTGGCTTAGCCTAAATACAAATTAGGTTTGTTCTCACTTCTTTCAACTAGCCAGGTAAGAGGTGGGGTCGTGGGGGTCTCCCATTGCTTGTCTTAGACACCAATTGAATTGGCCAGGTAAGCTAATGAAATCAATTAAATAACCATGAGTCCACTTAGGCTTAACCTTTGTAACCTCTTGCCTTAGACACCAGTTTTAGGGGTGAGTCCGAACTTATTTTGCACTTAACTTCACCACAATACTCAAACTGAACTCAATTGATCCTAAGAGCCAAGGCTAGGGTTTATGCGAGATGCTGGTTGGTGATTTTTGGGCTAAAGAAGGATGATGAAATCTCTACCTTATCTTATTATGGGTGTTGCCCTTATATTGATTTGAGATGAATATGCACAACAAATTTCAAACAAGGGGTTCTATGCAACTAAATTAGATGCATGAAATTAATCAAACTTGAAAGCTTACCTTGTCTCCAACAATCACCAAAAATAAATCTAAGATGATGAATGCTTCTAAATAATGAAGTTTCTACTCTTATTATGCAATTTTTATTAGGTTTATGTGGATTAATTTTAGGTTAATTTTAAAAAAATAGCAATTAATATGAAAAAATAGTTAGGGTTAGGGTTAGGATTGATCTCACCAAATTGGAAGCTTTTTATCTTTTTTTTTTGAATTTTTTTATAAAAAAAATAAAAAAAATAGAAAAGTTAGTAAGCTATATTCATAAGAAAATCAAAGAAATCAAATATTAAAATTAGTACCATCTCTGACAACGGTGCCAAAAGTTGATAGGCTCGTGATGTTGTCATTAGGACATCATTATTATCAATCTAATTTCAACTTCAATAAAAATTAAAAATATATAGAAAGTAGTGAGTCAGGTTGAATTCTCAGAGAAGGTAGGATTTTGATTTGAAATCTTTGATTTTAATAAAAGAAAATAAAATTTTGAGGAAATTAATTTAAGTCAGAAAATAAGAATTAAAAGTACAAAAAATAAATTTGATACTAAGATCTACTATTTAGATCCTAGCTTCTACTTGCAATAAAAATAAATAATAACAATTTAAAGAGCATAAAATAAATTGGTACTAAGATCTACTAACTAGATCCTAGCATCTACTTGCAAAAAAAAAAAGACAGGAATTTAAAGTATAATAAAATAAATTTTATATTAATTGAAATTAAAATTTAAGTACAAAAAATTTAAAAAAATAATAAAATAAAATAAAATTGTAACAAAGATCTGAATTTGATCAGCATAGTCTCGTCGAAAAGATGGTTGATGATCTCTCCTTCTTCGTACTCCGTACAGTGAATTGGCTTCTCTTCTTCTTCTTCTTTGGATCTGAACTTCGAGATGGTGTAGGCTTAGAGATAGCACAAAAATAAAGCTCAACTTCTAAGCACCACCTTCTTAGAAGCCTTCTTCACAACCCAAAGCTATTCTTGCTATCCCCTCTCTATGCCTCTTCTACTCTTGGATGCTTTTTTTTTGTAGTCTAGGGTCCTTTTTATAGGCTTGAGGAAGGGAAGGATTTTTATTATTTACCTATGTGGGATTATAAGACGTCACGTGCCGTGGAAAAATAATTCCACTTGGATTTGATAGTTGAATCCATCTCAATCTCAATCTTGTATGCTTTTAGGATTGTTCAATAAGCCGTTCTTTTCTTCACTGTGTACAGGTCCCGCATGTATGCCAGCCAACCACACTTCTGCACCAAACCATGCCAAACCTCCTAGCTACACTTCCACAATTCATGCTGAACCACACCTCCTTTCTTTTTTTTATGAGCCGTTGGGAAAGACTCATGAGCCATGCACTCATATGGCCAACAAAGACAGCTTGAAGCCTTTTGTTTCCCACCTTTAAAACAACACAAGACCCTGTGAGCCCGCACATGAAGACCCTTCATATTTAAATTACCAACACACATGAATGAAAGGAATATGCCCTACAAGCTAATCAAAATTTTATATTTTGATAGATTTTTCTTGTAATCTTCCAGACTCATGTATTAATTTTTATAAATAAAAGATATTTTTCATCATATGCTGCATCTTACTTTTGTCATGATTATGATGAACTCCATAAATTAGGACAATGGGTTTAGGGTTATGATGAGATCATACCTGTGAGACCTAAAATCTTGATTTAGAATATTCTTGTCATAGGAGCATTGAGTATGGGATCAATGTTCCAAACAGACTAGCACTTCCTTTGTATGCTCGATGGAGAGGGTGGCTAATCTTATATGCCACTTGTGTGAGATACTAATACAAAAAAGTAGGGCTCATTAGAGAATGAGTTCACTGAATTGATCTGACTTAAGAAACATCTTATGAAATCTACTTATTCGTCAAAAGATGTTTTCTTATAGTGGCAGTTATGCATATAATCCTTTGACTTGAGACTAACATAAAACCTTGTATACATGAATCTATATTTTGGGTTCATACTCATTCATGACTTAGTCATGTACGGGATGTTCTAGATATGGTGAAATATATATGGAGGTTGTGAGTAGGTCAACATAGAATCGATTACTCCTAATAAGAGGAGATCACATCCTACTTGCTCTGATCGATTGATGATCAGGAAGCCTTTGATCAAAGTAGAATAAAAATTAATTTTTTTTTTAATATTTTATTAATCAAATCATCATTTAAGATTGAAAGAAATATGAGTATGATATTGGATTTGACATCATTCCATATCCAGAGTCATATTCGAGATGCAAGGAGATCGTAGGATCGAATTGTACTGTAACTTTTCACTGAAGGATATTTTTGATATTTTCATCAAAATTCTATATCTTTTAGTTAGACATGATTCATTACTAGATGTCAATCTTGTCTCATGGGTTTGATCAGATTAAAGAGTTTAATTCGAACGTCAATTAGAAAGAGTTCTAATTGCTAAAATCGGGTTAGCTCAATTGGATCTAGATCGGTTAGATTAAATTTTAATCAAATCAAATTAACTTGCACTCAGATCTACTACTAGTTATATATGGAACCCAATGGGTCTTACATAAAAAAAATTAATCAGGGGTCTAATTAGATTAGATCATGTTTGTAAAATAGACATACTAGCACATATTGCAAAAACCAGCTCCCTATTTCAAATTGGGTTTGAAATTGATTCTAGATTGGGCTAATTAAAGCTAAATTAATCCAAACCAATTTTATATTTGAGTTGGGTTAGCCTTTGCAACATGTATCAAAAATTTGGAGCCATGAAACCAAGTCCTCATGCATCAAAAATTTTTCTCATGCATGGGTGCAGTCTTTGTGCATAGAAATAGGTTTCGCATCCCATGAGATGGGATGCCCCTTCCTTAAGCTTATCCAATGTTCCATGATGAAATAAATTTTTTAATAATTCTAGACTTAATTTTTAGAAATTTTTTTTTTTGAAGTTAAAACACCATCTGGTTTAATCATGAAAATTGGTTGAAGTTGGAAATCCTGCCAATCTGATCCATGCACATGACCAAGAGCCCAATTTGTGAAGGATCTAATCTATGTGTCACGCCTCATCTTATTTTCAGATTTTTTGTACACAATCAGCAAGTTATTGCCTACATTTTGGTCTATCAGATGGCCAAAATTGGGTGGTGGAGAAAAATTATATCATGGGAAGCTATGCGACACATCAAAGAATCATTGAGAAAAATATTTTGAAGAGTCCTTCTGTGTGAAGCATCTCTTGGATTTTTTTCTGATGATTGCCATGTATCAAAATTTTTTAGATGGATGTGAAAATTTATCAAGAGATATGATATTTTCTGATGGATGCGAGATGGCATGTGGAGGGGGCGCAAATAATTTTTGAAGGCAACCTGTCGCTAAGTATTTAAAAGGGGTGCGCCGGGGGGTTTGATTCATTCAAATTTCTAATTCTTTTTTTTTTCAAATATCCTCTTCCTATTATCCAATTAGTCTCTTTCTTATCTTATTAGAATAAGTCCAAAAATAGTAAGGACAAGTCCAATTTTAGGATAATAGTCTATGAAGAGAATTAAGAAAGATAAGGAGAGAAGAAAGGTAGGGATAGGAAGGCTAGGAGAAGAGAAAGAGGGTCTTGAGGTCCTGATATCCACAAAAATTCTCAGAGTGAGAATTTTGGAGGCAGAATCATTTCAAAGAGTTGGTGTCCTGATTATAGCCCTGTGTGGATCACCGTTGGAGGGTGAACACTTGGGCACCTGGTGAAAATTCTGCCGAAATTTGGATTAAGTGCTACACATATTTTTTTGTAGCTTGAATTTAATTTTAAATTTATATTATATATAATTATTAATTATTAAAGAGATACTAGTTTAAAGATTTAATATTAAAATTTTTTAATTTAAAATTTTGAAATTTATTATGCTTTCGTTATGCATGTCCACCATGAAATCCTACAGTGGTATCAGAGCCGATCTTGTTTGGTTCAATCATATATACATAATGTTTATGTGATGCATAGTATGATTTATGCTATAAAATAATTTATATCATCTATTATGCTTTCATATGATGATATGAAATGATGTGTATATGATTCACCACTTCATCATCCTGACATAAGGTTGTCCTAGTATAATGGGGTTATGCTGCAAGATTGTCCTAGGATGATGAATGCCCATATATTACACTTGCACATATAGAATATTTTAATATTGATATATAAATTAGCATTATATAGTTAGAATATGCATGAGATCAAATAAAAGCCCTCATTAAAAATAATATTAAGTGGTAGTGATATGCAACTATGGGTTAACCAATTCTTGATCAATTGATCAATTGATGTCTAGAAAAGTGTTACAGATGGTTCTTTAATTAGTTCTGTTATCTGACCTGATCAATTTATTGATATCTAAAGAAAGCAACGGGAGGACCCCCACCTTACTTACTTGGGCAATTTGATTAAGCGATCTTGATATTGAAAAATCCTATTGTTGAAAACACTACTAAGGGCCTTCTTTCATGCTAGGTTAATGTTACATCATGAACTATGGCTAGTTTGTTGTGTTAACATAAGGCTTGTCATAAAAATTGATGTAACATAATTTTGGTGCATAGAAGATGCTTACGAAAATTTTGAATATACTGCTTTGTTGTGTTAACACAAAGGCAGTTATATTAGAATTTGACTGTATTAAAATGAAGGGTCTAACTTCACTAAAATATTATAGCTTGTTGTGTTAACACAAGGCTAATAATATTTTAGAGGCCAAGATATGATATTGAGAATTGCATGAGATGCAATTAGAAAGAGTTTCCTACCTATGAACTCATAAGGGTTTGTTGTGTTAATATGAATTAGGGTCTCAATCCCACTAAGATAAATATGTAATATGTCTCGTTCATCATAGTAGAGGGTTATGATGCTCGATAAAATAGTGGGAGACATAATTAAATCTAAAGATCTTATTTAATTATATGAGTCAACATGAGTTGTTTGTTTATGTAATGTTCTTTAATTATTGTAGATTAAATTCTACAAATGGCATCTTCACTATCATTACAAAAAATTTTAGATTCCAATAAGTTGATCGATCCCAATTATGTGGACTGGTTAAGAAATTTAAAAATCTACTCACTCAAGAGAAGCTCTCCTACATTCTTGATGTCTCCGAACCACAAGAGATTGTGGATGATGCCACAGAGGAGGAGGTATCCATATACAGGATGTGGAAGAATGATAATTTGACTGTTAAGTGCATTATACTGGCCTCTATGAGTAATGAGTTGCAGAGGCAACATGAGAGCATGGATACTCAAACCATACTCCTCAATCTTAAAGAGTTGTATGGAGAATAGAGTAGGATATTAGATATGAGATATCTAAGTAGTTATTCCATGCTAGAATGACTGAGGGGTCATCCGTACAAGACCATGTCCTGAAGGTCATTAATCTGATCACTAGATTGGGTCAACTAGATTTTGTGATGGATGGAGAATTAAGTCAGGATTTGATCCTGCAATCTCTCCTCGAGTCATTCGCTTAGTTTGTCATAAACTATCACATGAACAAACTAAATACCTCCTTACCTGAGCTATTGAATATGCTTAAAATAGCTAAGAGTCACATTAAGAAAGAAAAGGCTTCACTTCTTCTTGTGGGTAAAACCTATAAGAAGAAGTCAGGTTTTAAGGATTCAAAGAAAGTACTGAACCCTAAGGGTGGCAAGATGAAGAAGAAGGGGAAGAAAATCTTCGGATAGGGTACTTGCTTTCACTGCGGCAAGGAGTATTGAGTATTCTCTTCCTATTGTCCAATTAGTCTCTTCCTTTTCTTGTTAGAATAAGTTCAAAATTAATAAGGATAAGTTTGATTTTAGGACAAGAGTCTAGGAAGAGAATTAAGAAAAACAAGGAGAGAAGAAAGGTAGAGATAGGAAGGCTAGGAGAAGAGGAAGAGGATCTTGAGGTCCTGGTATCCAAAAAAACTCTCAAAGTGAGAATTTTGGAGGCAGAATCATTTCAAAGAGTTGGTTTCCTGATCATAGCCCTGTGTGGATCACCGTTGGAGGGCAAACACTTGGGCACCTGGTGGAGGTTCTGTCGAAATTTGGATTAAGCGCTGCAGGTATTCTTCTATAGTTTGAATTTAATTTTAAATTTATATTATATATGATTGTTAATCATCAAGGAGATACTGGTTAAAGAATTTAATGTTTAAAATTTTTTAATTTAAATTTTTGAAATCCATTATGCTTCCGCTATACATGTCCACCATGAAACCCTACAGTGAAGGCCCACATTTAAGCCATGCTTCTCTTGTTAAATCCCTATGCACCTTTCCCACATTTGAATTAAACTCCTCTCTCACTCTCTCTTTCAAAAGCCACAGATCCCATCTTCATTAAATACTCATGCTCTTTTTTCTTAAAATATTTTCTTTTTTTTTCTATTTTTTATTCTTTTTTTTTCTTTTATTCATGGATTTCTAATGTTAGTATATTTTTTACATGTCATATATATAACATATCTAAATTTGGATATGAGCTTCATCTGCATGTGCTGAAGTACTGTTGGTTGTTGATTTGCGATTAATTCCTCATAATTAATTATATTTTAAAAAAATATAAAAAGTATCAAATATAAAATAATATGACTTAAATATGAGGAATTTTAATATTTTTTATGGTACATTTGATGTATTGATCACTATGTCTACTTCATAACTTTTATCGATGATTATTCAAGGTATGGTTTTGTGTATCTGATGTACTAAAAGTCTAAAATTTTTGAAAAGTTCATAGAGTTCTGACATGAAATAGAAAAACAGATCAAAAAATTCATAAAGGTTCTTCGATCAAATCGAGAAGAAAAATATCTTAGTGGAGAATTTCGAGCCTATCTCAAGATAATGGCATAGTCTCATAGTGGACCCCTTCAGAAATATCTCAGCTCGATGGGGTATCTGAAAGGAAGAATTAGATCCTATTAGATATGGTTCGGTCCATGATGAGCTTCACAGACCTTTCTATCTTTCTCTGGAGATATGCATTGCTTTCTGCGATTCATTTTTTGAATCGGATTTCCTCTAAATCCATTCCTACCACACCATATGAGTTATGGCATGGTAAAAAGCCAACTCTTGGATACTTCAAGATTTGGAGGTGTCCAACCCATGTCCAGCGACAGCAGACGGACAAGTTAGAGGCTAGGTCCTTTAGGGCTCGCTTTATAGGGTATCCTAAGAAAATCATAGGATACTACTTCTATCTTCCTAAGGATCACAATGTGATTGTGAGCCATCATGCCATCTTCATAGAAAAAGAGTTTATTTAAAATGGAGGCAGTGGGAGGAAGATTGAGCTCAAAGAGAAAGTCTCTGAAGAGCATCGAGTTCAAGAATTTGAACCCAGTAATGAACCAGTAGATGTGATATCTCCTCCACCTCATAGATCAAGTAGGATCTTCCATCCTCTTAAAAGGTACTTAAATATTCTTATAGAAGATTTAGAGGAAGCATTTCTTATGGGAGATAGGGACATTAGGAATGTTCTCAAGACCTACGATGAGGCAAAGTTAGATATAAACTCCGAGAAATGGATGGAAGCGATGAAGTCAGAATTTGACTCCATACATTCCAACCAGGTTTGATCTTTAGTAGATCCACCTGAAGGTATTGTACCAATTGGATCCAAATAGATTTATAAAAGAAAAATTGGGTTGGATGGTAAGATAGAGACTTATAAGCCAAGGCTAATTGCGAAAGGTTACGGTCAACGTGAAGGCATTGACTATCATGAAATCTTTTCATCCGTGATCATATTGAAATCCATTCGTACTCTAGTTACCATAGCAACCTTTCATGATAATGAAATTTGGTAAATGGATATGAAAACTATCTTCCTAAATAGATATCTTGAGGAAGATATCTATATAGAGCAGCCTTTGAATTTCATGATAGTGATCACAAGATCTGCATGCTGCAAAGGTCCATATATGGACTTGAGCAAGTATCTCGAAGTTGGAACACTTACTTTAATAATTTGATCAAAATATTTGATTTCATAAAAAATAAGGAGGAGCCATGTATGTACAAAAAGATCAGTGGGAGCACTGTCATATTCCTCATATTGTACGTGGATGACATCCTCTTGTTTGAAAATGATATTTTTATACTGACATCGGTCAAAGTATAGTTGTCAAAAGAGTTTGCCATGAAAGACCTAAGAGAAGTTTTTTACATTCTTGATAGAAAGGTTTATAGAGATAGATCTAAGAAGATGATAGGACTTTCATAGTGAATGCACATAGAGAAGGTGCTGAAGAGGTTCAGCATGAAAAACTTCAAGAGGAATCTTTTGCCTCTTAGATATGGCATTCATCTCTCCAAAAAGATATGTCCCGACACACTTGAGGAGATCCAGCACATGAGCAAGATCTCTTATGCTTCTGCAATAAGGAACCTCATATATGTCATGTTATATATATGACCTGATATAGCCCTTACTTTGAGTGTCACGAATAGATATCAGGTGAATCCAAGTGAAGAACACTGGATTGCTATTAAAAATATCCTTAAGTATTTGAGGACTAAGGATTTGTTGTTGGTCTTTGGTGGAGGATTGGAGCTGAAAGTTGAGGGATACACCAATTCAGACTTCATGACTAATGTTGATGATAGAAAGTCTACATCGGGGTGTATCTTCTTATGTAATGATGGTGCGGTTAGCTGGAAGAGTTTCAAACAGCCGATAATTGTAGATTCGACCATAGAAGCTGAGTACATCGCTACCTCTGAAGCTACTAAAAAAGCCTTTTGGTTCAAAAAGTTTATTGCGAAGCTGCATGTGATGCCATCAGATGCCATATAACTGCACTGTGACAACAACAGTACTATAGCCTTTGCTACAGAGCCTAGATCTCACCAGAAGTCTAAGCATATAGAGCGATAGTTTCACATCATACACGAATAGCTTGAGAAGAAGTTCGTCGAGGTACAGAGAGTCGACTCCATGCTAAATATGGTGGACCTACTAACCAAGTCTCTCAGCCAGCAGAAGACCGAAGTTCACCTTGAAAAGATGAGTCTTAGGTATATGGCCAATTGACTTTAGGTCAAGTGAGAGTTTATTAGATTTGTGCTCTAGAAGCTAATTATTGGCTGACATATTTTATAATTTCAGGGTTTAATCTTATACTCATAAATTTTTTATCAATAAAAAACTTTTTCATTTCAATCATGTTTATGTGTCCATGATTTGTTCTAGAAATTAACAAAGATGATTTTTGTATATTCTCAAAGTGTTGAGAATTTGAGACATACATTAATTAGTGATTAATTTTTAAATACTTCTGATCAAAAGATCATCATGAAGGATAGTGATCAATCCATTTAAGATCAATGCACAGTTCAACTCCCTTATGGACAGATGAGTCTCAGATCTGTAGTGTAGGGACACTGGGATCAGGGTGCGGATGGTTGTTAGAGAATACTTACATTGAGCGTGACCAACATGAGAAATCACATGGATATCTACTCACTTGTCAGTGATCTTTTTAATGTTGTGGTGGTGTGAGTGATCCTTTGATTTGTGATGCCATTGAGTATTCATAGTGAGGCTACTGGGTTTGACTGTGCGTTCCCTTGGTCCCTAGCTATTCGGATCCTTACTGTGTATGTTAGCTTCAGTAGGTTCAGGTTCATTGTTTGGAGTAGGATGCATCTAGATGGAATCTATCGACCTTGATAGAAAAGGAGAAGTCCTATGCAATTCACGAGTCTGAGTTCAGAAAGTCTTTGGCCAAAATAAATGTGAATACTAAAAAAGAGTTTCTATAGGATTTACAAATGAACTCGAGTCGAGTCAATCTTACATATGACTGATGATGGAGTTTGACGAGCTCTCCATGACCTCCATCAAGTTGAGACTCACGATAGAAGGACTGAATCAAATGATAACTGTATCTAAAATTTATACTTTTATTCTACTAGGTTGCCACTGTTGGGAATAGTGTCCCAAAGCCAATCGTCAGCCTGTTGATGGTTGTGCTCCTTTTTGTATTAGTACATGAATTATAAATAAATAAAAGTTATTTTGGTATTTTTTCATCACAAATGTTTCATCTTCTAATGAACTCCTGTGTTGTGGTGAAGTCCTTAGGACTATTTAGACTCGACAAAGGAGGATTTGTCGCTTAGTCCTTAAACATGTTCGCGACCAAATGATACGTTGTTACCAAGGATGACAAAGTTTATCGAGCATAGGTCGTTGTGTGCCATATGGGTTGGTTGTCCTCATAACCAAAGAGTGTGGAGACACTGGTATGGCATACAGGTGAGATGTAATGGTACATCTGCATTGAACGTGACCAACTCCGGAGCTATTTTTGCTGTCAAGATTTGCTCCGATGGGATATGGGTATAAATGTCCCTCCGACCTGAGACCGCCACGGTGACTTACAAGCAACTCACTGCACTTAGGCACTGGACTACTTGAATTTCTAATTCAGTGACGGAAGGTTGCTGGGTGTAGTCAAGTACTTGACTTGTCGGTGCGTGTGTCAAGATGGGATTGACCACTCCAGTTTAGGAGCTGTGTACAGTCGTGTTTCAATTTAGCAAAACCTTGGCCAGGGTAGTCCTAGTGAGGAGTCATAGGACTAATTGAGTTGAGCACGATTCGGATGATATCATCAGGGTTGACAGTTTAACCCTGAGTCGTCCTAAACACAGGGGTCAAAAGGGATGAATTATATGTAACCATATTCACGTAGGTTTTGAATGTTGTGATTGTGATTATTTGACCTATCCGATCGTCGGGTACCATTGCTAGATGGTCACTTCGATTAGTACAGGAATTGGTTCCTGTGCTACCGGTTTAGGTTCGAACCTGCGGGGTCACACACATTAGAGGTTCCTTTCTGATCTGATGGCTGATTATGAGTCTTATCTATCTGGGACTCTATGATTGAGAATTAGGATTCTCTGATCATGAGTTTCATACATTTTGGGTACCGAGGTTAAAATTTTGAATTTCAAATTTCAAATTTGAAATTTGAACTCTTTGATCAGGGTTTCATATCGATGGTCTCCGATGCCTGATTGTCCATCAGATTTGGACTCAATATTTATGAGAGGTTTAATTAGTGATTTAATTACTAATTAACTCAATTTGATTGAGTAATTATTTTTGGATCAAGTCCAATTGAATTGTATTCAGTTTGGATTGACCCGATTAGGTTAAATGTTGACCTAATCGCTAAGGTGGTTTAGTCCCTGATTTGATCAGGGGTTAGGTTTAGTTAATTCTTGATTTGATTAGGATTTTATTGAGCCTAATTAAGCCTAATTATGTTGGATTTAATCTGGTCTAATTGTGCTTAACCTATTTTAAACTAGGTTGGCTCAATTTGAATCAAACCACCTTGTTTTAAATTCCCTGCGACATCCAACTTCCTTGCACCCATTTGAATTCATGAGAAGAAACTTCTCATGAAATTTTTCTCACGCAAAACCCTTCCCCATGCCCTCATTTGTGCACCATATGGATGGATAAAATAATTAGTTAGCCATTCAAATTCAAAGCATGTTTGAATTTGAATGGATAACTTATCACTTGCCCTTTCATCCTTATCCATTTTGTGTGCCACATTACTTACACGAGAAAAGGTTTCTCATGAAACATTTTCCATGCACAAAGAGCCACGCCCCTTCTCTTCTCACACCCAAAAGGATAGGAATAAGTTGGTTTTCGTTTGAATTCAAATTTGATTTGAATTCAAATGTGTAACCTCTTGTCTTTATCCTCTCACGCGGATAAGACATGTTCGATGTTGTTTTAAAAAGAGGAGAAAGGTGGGACATGCATAGAAATTTTAGGAGAGAAACTTTGAGGTGTGAGGAAGGTTTCTGCACAAGGTGAAGGTCCAAAACCTTCCGAGAGAAAAAGAAAGAAAAGAGAGAAAATTGGGCGTAGGGTTTTTGGTGTGTACCCTAGGGTTTCTACCTAGGGTTCGGGAAGTGAGATTGGTGTGCCACGAGTGTCGTGAGTCCACCAAATTTTAAGGAGAGATCCATCAGCCTCTCAAGCAACTGTGCAGATGATCTGGAGCATCCAAGAAATCGGCACACATCGATCGAAGGAGTTCGATCAACATCTGCCATCAAAAGGGTGAAATCACGAACTAGCATTCGTGAGGAGCTGATTAGACGGGAGCTTCGTGTGGATGATCCACAGAGGCCAGATATTTGTGTAGCTATGATGTGATGATTAGAGTCCCTCGATGGTGATCAGATTGCGGTAATCGACCACCCGCAAAAGGTGATGTGTTCTGAACACAGTACTGTAAAACGTTTACTGATTCAAATTTGAATTTCAAATTTAAATGCATGCTGTTGTATCATATTTAGATCCTAGTGTAGGATTAATTAGTATTAATTAATGAGATTAATTAATAATTTTGCTGTAAAATAGTAATTTTGAAAAAGTTTTAAAATTACCATTTTGCCCCTGCACTAAATTTTCGCTTCAAATGGTATCAGAGCCAGGTTCTAGAATATGATATACATATGCATGCATAGATTAAGGTGTAATCTATAAGTTTAAATTTGAAATTCAAAATTCAAAATTCAAAATTCAAAAAGATTTGAAATTTGAAATTTGAAATTTAAAATTTGTTAGAAGTTTCAAATTTGAAATTCAAAATTTAAAATTTGAAATTTGGTTGAAATCTCAAATTTGAAATTTGAAATTTAAAATTCAAAATTTGAAATTTGAAATTCAAAATTCAAAATTTGAAATTTGAAATTTGGTTGAAATCTCAAATTTGAAATTTGAAATTCAAAATTTGAAATTTAAAATTCAAAATTCAAAATTTAAAATTCAAAGATTGGAAATTCAAAATTTGAAATTTGGTTGAAATCTCAAATTTAAAATTTAAAATTTGAAATTTGAAATTTGAAATTTAAAATTCAAAATTTAAATTTTGAAATTGGTATATTTAGATATACTTGATCCAAGTAGCAAGTAATCTAATTGGGTTGGTTGCCATGGCCGTCCGGTCATAGGAGAAAAATAGGGTTTAAAGGCCCTCTCTTCCCATTCGATGGGGTCTCCTATGGCGGTAGGGGTGCCGATGCAATTATATCCCATGCCGATGAAGAGCGAAAGGACTTAATTAAGAAATTTATCATGAATGTGTTAGATTAGATCTAAAAAAAAAATTATGATTTATTTTGAGTTATTTTCTGTTATAAAATGAGCAATAGAATTGCTGTTTATGAAATGTGCTGACCCGTTTGTGAAATGAGTTAACACATTTGGTGAACAGAAAATAAAATCTTTCAAATTTGAAAATTATTTTCAAAATGCCAAACCCTGACCCATCAGCCCAAGTACTTAATTAAAAGAATTAAGTGTTGTCTAGTAGGTCTAGAATTGTGAATTAAGACCTAAGACAATTGCATAAACTTGTGGGTCAATGGGTTAGATGAATTAGGTCCATAATTGGGTTAGACCTAAGGTTAGTTTAAAAAATGGACTAAATGGAGTAATTGGTCAAATCTAATCAAAAGTTGAATTAAATTAGGTCAAGGATACTCTAGACTCAACTTCAATAGTTGTAGTTGAATGGGTCCATGTCTTTAACTAGACCAAGATGGACTTAATTCATGGCTACGCGGTGGAGCCCTATTTACTAAGTTGATCAAAATTAAAACTAATGAACCAGTTGGTGTCTAAGGTAAGTTCGGCAGTTTTGACCAGTGGTTCTTAAGCGGGAGCTACTCGCATTGATTCGATCATTGACGAGTTAATGGCAAATCCCCACCACTGATCTCACTTACCTGGCCAATCTGGTAAGTTAGATTTTGATTAGATCACTTGGTGATTAGAGCTCACCCATGTCATTAGGTAAATCAGTGTGACTGATTTAGGTGCTCCTAATGCCAGCTTTAATTAAATCCTTTTTTAATCTGACTTGATGAAGTCAGTGGGAGGATTGAAATTGGCTAGATGATTTCTTCTCTACTATTCTTTAATAAAATCCTCAAAATTATTAGGTCCCTAAAATGATTAAGTTATAATGATAACTAAGTCATAGCCTCCCATTAAGTGAGTGATAATGAATCCATTAGTTCAATGATCATTGGAGGCCCAAAGGCCAGGTGCTCATTGGCTAATGGAATTATTATTCATAATATGATAATTTGATTGAGTCTTTCTGATGGTGGTTAGGTTGGCCGACCAAAGTCGGGCCTGATCATTTATTGGTCCGATTCACTAAATTAAGTCATGTTAATGGTTGGACCTAACCAGATCTTTTCAGTGGAGGCCAAAGCCTACTGATTAAGTTCTGGGGCAAAATCAATTACTAGAAGTTGTTTAGAGAAACAACTGGTTAAGAACCTACCCATAGATGCACATGGGTTGACCAACCAAAGTTGGGCTCGTGTGTAGTCTATGTGGATTCTAGTACCCATTAAGGAATTAAAGTAATTCCTCGAATTGGAGGATGAGGCTACCAGTTCGTAAAAATATTGAAAAAAATTTTAGACTAAAATCCAAGTCTTTAGTATTAATTTATATACTAATAGAGGTCTCGTTTTCCTTTAAGCAGCTATGGCCACTACCCTGTCGCTCCGGTCATTATTAGATAATGACAAGCTCATGGGACCCAATTTCAATAGCTGGTATCGAAAATTAAAAATCATCCTTGAGCATGAGCGGATCCTTTATGTAGTAACGGATCCAGCACCTGAGGAGCCAGCTCCGAACGCTAGTAAGGCGATCCGAGACACTTACTTGAAGTGGCTCAATGACCACACCACCGTTCGATGTATTATGCTGGCAGCAATGAATGACGAGTTCAGCCGAAGGTTTGAGAACGCCCAGCCACAGGAGATGCTTCAAATGTTGAATGACTCCTTTGGCACGCCTGACGACGTTGAAAGGCACAAAACTAGTTGTGCCATTTTCAATGCTCGGATGAGGGATGGGGCCTCAGTCACTGATCATGTACTGTACATGATCGAGATGATTGAGCGCCTAAGCAAATTGGGCTTTCCTCTGCACGAGCAGCTCGGTAAGGATGCGATCCTTAATTCTTTGCCCAAGTCCTTCCTCCCATTCCTTACTCATTTTCGAATGACAAAGCCTGCAGTAAACTACCACGGATTGTTGGGGTTGCTGCAGAACTTTGAGAAGGATCACCAACTCCATAAGGAGTCAGTGAATGTAGTGGGAGGGTGTTCTTCTCGTCGTCAACCCTTTGGGAAGGGGAAGAAGAACAAGAAGAAGAAAAATAAGAAGGTGCAATCTCATGCTGGGACAGTAGCACGGGGTCAGACCAAGAAGCGCAAGCACGACCAGGGCCAGGAGGAGTGCTTCTTTTGCAAGAAGCATGGGCATTGGAAGAGGAACTGTCCTCAATACATTGCCTCCCTGGACCCGAACAGGCCAAAGAAGAAGCAAGGTAATTATATGATAACTCCTTGCAACTTTTCAATTTGTGATACTACTGCCTGGGTATTGGATATCGAAATCACTTATCATATTTGTAATTCGATGCAGGGTCTGCAGGTCAGTAGGAGATTTGATGAAGGCGAGAGGTTCCTGAATGTTGGAGATGGAAGCAAAGTTCTAGTTCTAGCTTTAGGAATCATGAGTCTTGTAATCAATTCTCGTAATGTAATTCTGAGTGAATGTCACTATTGTCCAAGTTTTTTATTAAATATTATTTCTGTAGGCCTTTTGGCCATGTACGGTTATGATTTTTTAATAAAAAGAAATATTTGCAATATCATTTTGAATGGTGTTACAATATTTGTTGGATAATTAAATAATGAAATTTACTTACTATCACAGCCTATTAATGTGGTTCAAAAATTCGATAAACGCTCTAGAATAGATAATGTGTTAGAAGTCTACCTTTGGCACTGTAGGCTAGGTCATATCAATAAGAACAGGATAAACAGGTTGGCTCAAGAAGGAATTCTTGAAGTTAGTGATTGTGAATCACTTCCAACCTGTGAGTCCTGTCTTCTTGGGAAGATGACCAAGTCACCTTTTACTGGAAAAGGTGAGCGAGCCAGTGAACTCTTAGGTCTGGTACATTCTGATGTATGTGGACCCATGAGCTCAAGTGCAAGAGGTGGATTTTTCTACTTCATAACCTTCACAGATGACCTATCTAGGTATGGGTATGTCTATTTAATGAAGCATAAGTCGAAATCATTTGAAATGTTCAAACTATTTCGAAATGAGGTAGAAAAACAAACTGGGAAGTGTATTAAAACTCTTCGATCTGATCGAGGAGGTGAATACCTTTCCAATGAGTTTCTGACGTATCTAGGGGAGAATGGGATTCTCTCTCAGTGGACTCCTCCTGGAACACTACAGCATAATGGTGTGTCTGAAAGAAGGAATCGGACCCAGTTAGACATAGTTCGATCCATGATGGGGTTTGCTGGTCTGCCGATCTCCCTCTGGGGATATGCGCTCGAATCGGCTTGTTACCTTCTAAATAGAATTTCGAGTAAGTCTGTAGCCAAAATGCCATATGAGATATGGATAGGACGTAAGCCAGTACTCTCACACCTTAGGGTTTGGGGGTGTCCGGCTTATGTTAAACGTTTAATTACAGACAAGCTTGGACCTAGGTCTGACAAGTGTAATTTTATAGGGTACCCAAAAGAGACCAAAGGGTATTATTTCTACCTTGCTGATGAGCAAAAGGTGTTTGTCAGCCTTAAGGCAATCTTTTTAGAAAAGGAGTTTCTTAGTGAAGGAACTGTTGCCTCTAAAGTCGAACTTGACGAAGTTCGACAGGTGGAAAAACTGACACATGTTACTGAACCTGAACCGGATTTGATTAGATCAGATCCGGAGCCCATTGATTATGCACCCTTATGGTGGTCTGGTAGAGTACCACATCAACCAGACAGATACTATGATTTCTTGGTCCGGGATGGTGATCCTGTCGAACTTGATGAAAATGATGAGGATTCTATCACCTACATGGATGCAATGCAGAGACCTGACTCTGAGAAATGGCTAGAGGCCATGAAATCCGAAATGGAGTCCATGAAGGTCAACGATGTGTGGACATTGGTTGACCCACCCGAAGGAGTAAAACCCATAGGGTGTAAGTGGGTCTTCAAAAGGAAGAGGGGCACAGATGGAAAGGTGGAGACCTATAAAGCCCGTCTGGTTGCCAAGGGATATCGTCAACATTATGGTATAGACTATGACGAGACATTTTCTCCTGTGGCAATGCTCAAATCCATTCGGATTATGCTTGCGATAGCTGCCCATCTGGACTATGAAATCTGGCAGATGGATGTGAAGACAGCTTTCCTAAATGGAGAGCTGGACGAAGAGGTGTATATGATACAACCTGAAGGGTTCACATCCACAGATGAGTCTAAGGTGTGTAAGCTACAGAGGTCCATTTATGGACTTAAGCAGGCATCTCGGAGTTGGAACATACGTTTTGATAAGACGATCAAAATGTATGGCTTCGTTAAGAACGGAGAAGAACCCTGCATTTATAAGTGGGCTAATGGTCCAGTAGTAGTATTTCTTGTATTGTATGTGGATGACATTCTCTTAATCGGGAATGATGTCCCTGCATTACAGGGAATAAAGATTTGGCTATCGTCACAGTTCTCCATGAAGGATCTGGGAGAAGCTTCCTACATCCTAGGGATGAGGATCTATAGGGATAGATCCAAAAAGTTGCTTGACTTATCCCAGTCCACTATATTGATACTATGCTGAAAAAGTTCAGCATGGAAAATTCCAAGAAAGGCTATCTACCGATAGGCCATGGAATTTCTCTCTCGAAGAGGGATTGTCCGACAACACCTCAAGAGAGAGAGCGTATGGGTAGGATTCCATATGCTTCGGCAGTGGGATCTATCATGTACGCCATGACATGTACACGATCAGATGTGGCATACTCACTAGGGGTAGTGAGTAGATACCAATCTGATCCAGGAGAGAATCACTGGAAGGTTGTTAAAACCATCCTGAAGTATTTAAGAAATACTAAGGACCAGTGGCTTATATATGGTGAATCGGACTTGAGACTTATAGGGTTTACAGACTCTAGTTTCCAGTCTGATCGTGATGATAGCAAGAGTGTGTCAGGATTTATTTTTACCCTTAATGGTGGGGCTGTCTGCTGGAAGAGTTTCAAGCAGCACACTGTGGCTGATTCAGTATGCGAGGCGGAGTATATTGCTGCATCAGATGCTGCCAAAGAAGCGATGTGGCTGAGGAAATTTATCACCAAGCTCGAAGTAGCACCCTCCCTTGTTGGTCCAGTTCTGCTCTACTACGACAGCTCTGGAGCCATTGCTCAGGCGAAGGAACCAAAGGCACACCACGGACGAAGCATATTCTGCTCCGCTACCATCTCATCCGGAGATCGTGGATCGAGGTGACGTCGACCTTCAGAAGATCGATGGGAAGGAGAACCTGGCCGACCCATTCACTAAAGCCATTGCGTGAAGGAGTTCAACGACTACAAGTCGAAGATGGGTATTAGATACTACACCGATAGGCTTTAGGCCAAGTGGGAGATTGTTGGGAATAGTGTCCAAAGCCAATCGTCAGCCTGTTGATGGTTGTGCTCCTTTTGTATTAGTACATGAATTATAAATAAATAAAATTATTTTGATATTTTTTCATCACAAATGTTTCATCTTCTAATGAACTCCTTGTTGTGGTGAAGTCCTTAGGACTATTTAGACTCGACAAAGGAGGATTTGTCGCTTAGTCCTTAAACATGTTCGCGACCAAATGATACGTTGTTACCAAGGACGACAAGTTTATCGAGCATAGGTCGTTGTGTGCCATATGGGTTGGTTGTCCTCATAACCAAAGAGTGTGGAGATACTGGTATGGCATACAGGTGAGATGTAATGGTACATCTGCACTGAACGTGACCAACTCCAGAGCTATTTCTGCTGTCAAGATTTGCTCTGATGGGATATGGGTATAAATGTCCCTCCGACCTGAGACCGCCACGGTGACTTGCAAGCAACTCACTGCACTTAGGCACTGGACTACCTGAATTTCTAATTCAGTGACGGAAGGTTGCTGGGTGTAGTCAAGTACTTGACTTGTCAGTGCGTGTGTCAAGATGGGATTGACCACTCCAGTTTAGGAGCTATGTACAGTCGTGTTTTAATTTAGCAAAACCTTGGCTAGGGTAGTCCTAGTGAGGAGTCACAGGACTAATTGAGTTGAGCACGATTCGGATGATATCATCAGGGTTGACAGTTTAACCCTGAGTCGTCCTAAGCACAGGGGTCAAAAGAGATGAATTATACGGTAACCATATTCACGTAGGTTCTGAATGTTACGATTCGATTATTCACCTATCCGATCATCGGGTACCATTGCTAGATGGTCACTTCGATTAGTACAGGAATTGGTTCCTGTGCTACCGGTTTAGGTTCGAACTTGCGGGGTCACACACATTAGAGGTTCCTTTCTGATCTGATGGCTGATTATGAGTCTTATCTATCTGGGCTCTATGATTGAGAATTAGGATTCTCTAATCATGAGTTTCACACATTTTGGGTATCGGGGTCAAAATTTTGAATTTCAAATTTTGAATTTGAAATT
The DNA here is from genome assembly GCF_000442705.2 of Elaeis guineensis. Taxonomy (NCBI): domain Eukaryota; kingdom Viridiplantae; phylum Streptophyta; class Magnoliopsida; order Arecales; family Arecaceae; genus Elaeis; species Elaeis guineensis. Next base: position 41,802,872 of record NC_025995.2, on the reverse strand, counting down.
TGAACTCTTTGATCAGGGTTTCATATCGATGGTCTCTGATGCCTGATTGCCCATCAGATTTGGACTCAATATTTATGAGAGGTTTAATTAGTGATTTAATCACTAATTAACTCAATTTGATTGAGTAATTATTTTTGGATCAAGTCCAATTGAATTGGATTCAGTTTGGATTGACCCGATTAGGTTAAATGTTGACCTAATCGCTAAGGTGGTTTAGTCCCTGATTTGATCAGGGTTAGGTTTAGTTAATTCCTAATTTGATTAGGATTTTATTGAGCCTAATTAAACCTAATTATGTTGGTTTAATCTGGTCTAATTGTGCTTAACCTATTTTAAACTAGGTTGGCTCAATTTGAATCAAACCACCTTGTTTTAAATTCTCTGCGACACCCAACTTCCTTGCACCCATTTGAATTCACGAGAAGAAACTTCTCATGAAATTTTTCTCACGCAAAACCCTTCCCCACACCCTCATTTGTGCACCATATGGATGGATAAAATAATTAGTTAGCCATTCAAATTCAAAGCATGTTTGAATTTGAATGGATAACTTATCACTTGCCCTTTCATCCTTATCCATTTTGTGCCCACATTACTTACACGAGAAAAGGTTTCTCATGAAATATTTTCCATGCACAAAGAGCCACGCCCCTTCTCTTCTCACCCCAAAAGGATAGGGATAAGTTGGTTTTCGTTTGAATTCAAATTTGATTTGAATTCAAATGTGTAACCTCTTGTCTTTATCCTCTCACGCGGATAAGACATGTTCGATGTTGTTTAAAAAGAGGAGAAATGTGGGACGTGCATAGAAATTTTAAGAGAGAAACTTTGAGGCGTGAGGAAGGCTTCTGCGAAGGTGAAGGTCCAAAACCTTCCGAGAGAAAAAGAAAGAAAAGAGAGAAAATTGGGCGCAGGGTTTTTGGTGTGTACCCTAGGGTTTCTACCTAGGGTTCGGGAAGTGAGATTGGTGTGCCACGAGTGTCGTGAGTCCACCAAATTTTAGGAAGAGATCCATCAGCCTCTCAAGCAACTGTGCAGATGATCCAGAGCATCCAGAAGTCAGCACACATCGATCGAAGGAGTTCGATCAACATCTGCCATCAAAAGGGTGAAATCACGAACTAGCATTCGTGAGGAGCTGATCAGATGGAAGCTTCGTGTGGATGATCCACAGAGGCCAGAATTTGTGTGGCTGCGACGTGACGATCAGAGCCCCCCGACAGTGATCAGATTGTGGTGATCGACTACCCGCAAAAAGGTGATGTGTTCTGAACACAGTACTGTAAAATATTTACTGATTCAAATTTGAATTTCAAATTTAAATGCATGCTGTTGTATCATATTTAGATCCTAGTGTAGGGTTAATTAGTATTAATTAATGAGATTAATTAATAATTCCACTGTAAAATAGTAATTTTGAAAAAGTTTTAAAATTACCATTTTGCCCCTGCACTAAATTTTCGCTTCATGATGAACTTAGTCATAAGTTCGAGGATGCGCAGTCAGAGGAGATGTTGAATGAGTCCTTCGACACCCCTGAGGATGTGGAGAGACATAAAATCTCCTGCACAGTGTTCAATGCTCATATGCAAGAGGAGGCTTCAATCATCGATTATGTATTGTACATGATTGAGTAGATTGAATGCATTAGCAAACTTGACTTTCTGTTGCATGAACAGTTAGGCAAGGATGCTATCCTCAATTCACTATCGAAATCCTACCTACCCTTTCTCAGTCATTATAGAATGATGAAGCCTGCGGTAAACTACCATGATTTGCTAGGATTACTGCAGACTTTTGAGAAAGATCACCAGCTCTAGAAGGTACCAATGAATTTAGTGGAAGGTTCATCTGCAGGGCATTGATCTTCTAGGAGAGAAAAGAAGAAAAAGATACAAAAATCTCATGCTGCCAATCTCAAGTAGAGCAAACAGTCAAAAATTGACAAGAGCCCAGCAGAGTTCTTCTTCTGTAAGAAGCTGGATCATTGAAAAAAGAATTGTCCTGTTTATATAGCCACCCTTGATCCAAACTGGTCTAAGAACAAGAGAAAGAGGTAAGTGATTGCTTCATAAGGTATTTATTTGATAATACCTTGTAATTTCTCTGTTTGTGATACTACTACCTCAGTATTGGATACCGAAAGTCCTATTAATATATGCAATTCGTTGCAGAGACTGCAGGTAAGTAAAAAATTTTGAGAGGGTGAGTGGTTTCTTAATATTGGAGATGGAAGTCTTGTTCCAGTTCTGGTCTTGAAAATTTTGTAGCTTGTCTTCGAGTCCAGTAGTGTCATGTTGGATGATTGTCATTATTGTCCCTCCTTTATGATGAATGTCATCTCTGTAGGTCTTTTGGGCAAACTTGATTACAAGTTTATAATAAAGGATGATTTTGTGATATCATTATGAATGATACTATAATTATACATGGACAACTGAAACATGGCATATACATAATATCACAGTCTGTTAGTATAATATACACACCTAGTAAATGCTCCAAAATAGATAATGTCAGTGAATCCTACCTTTGGCATTGTGGCTTGGTCATGTGAACAAGAATAGGATTGACAGATTAATCAAAGAATATTTCTTGAGATAGATGATTGTGAATCATTGCCTACCTGTGAGTTCTGTCTACTTGGTAAGATGACTAAGTCACCTTTTAAAAGAAAAGGTGAGAGAGCCAGCGATGTTCTAGGTCTAATACATACTGATGTTTGTGGGCCTATGAATATAAGTGCCAGAGGAAGATACTATTACTTCATTATGTTTACAAACGATCTATCTAGTATGGGTATGTCTATCTTATAAAGCATAAGTCAGAATCATTTGAAATATTCAAACGATTCCGTACTGAAGTAGAAAAATAAATTGGAAAGAGTATTAAGATCTTTCAGTCAGATCGAGTAGAAGAATACCTCACTAGTGAGTTCCTAACATATCTGGAAGAGAATGGATTCTCTCATAATGGATCTCTCCTGAAACACCACAACATAATGGTGTGTCCGAGAGGAGGAATCAAACTTTGTTAGACATGATCCTATCCATGATGGACTTTTTCAGTCTGTCAATCTCTTTTGGGATATACTCTAGAGACTACCTGCTATATTTTGAATATGGTACCCAGTAAGTCTATCGATAAAACTCCATATGAGATATGGATTGGGTGTAAGCCAGTGCTCTCACATCTTAGGGTCTGGGGATGTCCAGCTTATATCAAGCATTTAAATATAGATAAGCTTGGATCAAAGTTCGATAGATGCTTGATTGTAGGGTATCCAAAGAAAATTAAAGGGTACTACTTCTACCTCGCTGCAGAATAAAAGGTGTTTGTCAGCAGTCGATAGTCTTTTTGGAAAAAGAGTTTCTTGGTGAAGGAGCTAATGCCTGTAAAATTAAATTGATGAAATTTATGAGGTAGAAGGACCAACACATATAGAATTAGATTCGATTGATGAATCGAATCTGAAGTTGGTAGAGGCACCATTAAGGAGATCTGATAGAGTACTGCATCAACCGGATAGATACTATGATTTCTTGATCCGAGATGGTGATCTCATTGAACTTGATGAGAACGATGAGGATCCGATCACCTATATAGAGGTTATGCAAAGGTTCGACTCTCAAAAATAGCTAAGGCCATGAAGTTCGAGATGGAGTCTATGGAGATCAATAGTGTATGGACACTAGTTGATCTGCTCGAAGGGATAAAATTCATAGGGTGTAAATAGATTTTCAAGAGAAAAAGAGCAGCAGATGGGAAGGTAGAGACCTATAAAGCCCATCTAGTTGTCAAGGGTTACCGTCAGTGTTATGGAATTAACTATGACGTGATGTTCTCTCCTGTGGTAATGCTCAAGTCTATCCGGATTATGCTTGCTATCGCTGCACACTTAGATTATGAGATCTGACAGATGGATGTCAAAATTGCTTTTATTAATGGAGAGCTGAAAGAGAGGTGTATATGATACAACTTGAAGGGTTCACATCCACAGACGAGTCAAAAGTGTGCAAGCTGAAAAGGTCTATTTATGGACTTAAGCTGGCATCGAGGAGTTGGAATATGCATTTTGATAAGGTGATTAAAACGTATAGCTTCATTAGGAATGGAGAAGAGCCTTGCATCTACAAGTGGGCTTTCCAATTCTGTGATCATTTTTCTTGTGCTGTATGTGGATGACATTCTGTTACTAGAAAATGACATCCTAACTTTGCAGAGTATGAAGCTATGGTTATCATCATAGTTCTCCAGAAAGGACTTAGGAGAAGCATCCTACATCCTAGGGATGAAGATCTATAGGGATAGATCCATAAGGTTGCTTGGATTGTCTCATTCCACATACATTTGACACCTTATTGAAGTGGTTCAATATGGATAATTTCAAGAAAGGCTATCTTTCGATAGGCCATGAAATTACTCTTTTCAAGAAAGATTGTTCGACAACTCCTGAGGAGAGGGAGCGCATGAGTAAAATACCATATGCTTCGGCAGTGGGATCTATCATGTATGCTGTGACATGTACAAGGCGGATGTGGCCTATTCACTAGGGATAGTGAGTAGGTACTAGTCAGATCCAAATAAGAAGCATTGAAAGATTGCATTAATAATTCTTAAGTATTTGAGAAATACTAAAGATCAATGGTTTATCTATGAAGACTCTGATCTGAAACTTATGGGATATACTGATTTCAGTTTTCAATCAGATCGTGATGATAGCAGAAGTGTGTCGGGCTACGTATTTATTTGAATGGAGAAGCTGTTTGCTGGAACAGTTTCAAGCAACATACTATGGCCGATTCTGCATGCGAAGCAAACACAATACTGCATTGGATGCTGCATGTTCTGTGGTGCTATCACCGGTGAGAGAGATCGTGAATCAAGATGACGTTGAGCTTCAGAAGATTGACGAAAGGAGAACCTAACTGACCCCTTCACTAAGCTCTCGAGATCAAAGAGTTGATAACTTCAAATGGAAGATGGGTATAAGATACTGCCCTAATTGGCTTTAGTCTAAGTGAGAGTTGTTGGAAATTGTGTCCTAAAATCAATCATGTGATGATTGAGTTCATCTTTGTATATGAATTATTGATTATTGAATAATAATTATTCTGATATTTTTTATCATAAAGTGACATCTTTCTGGAACTCTTGTACTGTGATGAAGTCCCTAGAACTATGCTAGTGTACGATAAAGAGAAATTTATCGTATAGTTCTTAAACATGTTCATGACCAAATGATACGTCATTACGGGATGATGATGTTTATCGAGTGGAGATCGTTGTGTGCTATATGGATTGGTTGTCCTCTTAACCAAGGAGTATGGTGACACTAGTATGGCATACAGGTGAGATGTAGGGTACATCATCACTGAACAAGTAACTCATCTGCTGAGCATTCTGCTATCAAGAGTTGCTCGTGAAACACATGGGTATAAGTATCTTTCAGACCTGAGATCATCATAGTGACTTACAAGCGACTCACTGTGCTTTGGTGTCGAACTACCTGAATTTTAATACAATGCGGAAGGCTACTGGATACAGTCAAATACTTGTGAAGTCTGTGTATGGATCAAGATGGATAGACCCCTCCAGATTATTGAAGTTGATGTATCGCTGTATTTCAATTTAGTAAATCTTGGACTAAAGTAATCTATGAGATGGATTTGAAAGGTTGAAATACAATACAGATGAAGCAATCCGATTGACAGTTAATCTAAAACCATCCTAGAGCATCCAAAGTCAAAAGAATGAATTATGCGGTAACCATGTATATAGATTCTAAAATATTTTTTTGTGAATAATTCACCTATCTGGATATCGAAAACCATTGCTAGATGGTGTCTCGATTAGTGCAGGAATTGATTCCTATGCTATCGCTTAGTATTTGAACCTATGGAGTCACGCACACAAGTCAGACAAGTAGAAAAGAATTAACTTATGTTATATATCTAATTTGAAGTACTTGACTTGATTGAACATATAAGCTAACTTGATTGAAAATTAAGTTATGGGTCAAATAGAATTAAAGAGTTGACTATGTCTAGCTAGCATTACACATGAGGTTCAGGTTCGATCCCGAAATGAACAGTTTCTGATCTATGATCCATAAAATATATGAAAGATTGGATTTAAGTTCTATTAATTTTAGATTAGATCTGAATTAATTAGACTTAAATGGGTCTAAAATTCAAGTTAGACTTGGTAAAAATGTTCTAAAGAGTTTGAGATTGAAGTCTTTCAAAATTATTTTGAACCAGCTTCGAATCGGATTCGAATCGGATCTATTTTAGATAAGATATGAGTATTCCTACTTGCACTGAGAATACCCCCTCATGAAGCACAACCAAAATCTAGTTTTGTGCTTATTGGGGCATCCCAAATGGGTGAGGATTGGGTGTAGGTTGATTATCATATGTGATGGCAATTATATCTCATGTAGAAATTCTTCTTTCATGAGTATTGGATCAATTCAAATCAGATCTGAGTAAAGAGTCCTACTCTAATTGGATCATGAGAATCATCTATAAATAGAGAGGGTCTCTACCTATAGATGCATAGAAAATAAATCAGATTGAGAGAAGAGAAAAGAGAGAGAGGTGTGAGAAGAGAGAGAGGTCCTATCTTCCCTTTGGCCTCTCCCCTTGTTGCCGCCCCTCTTCCTTTGGTGTGGGTTCTCTTTGGGCATCCCACCTGCTAGCTTGAGGTGTCACACTAGTATATCTCATCCCTCAATTGATTGAGTTGTAAAGTCAATTAGATTGGAGTTCATCTTGCTTTTCTGCAGCGTTTGACATGCATGCGAAGTAGAGGGTCTGCACATTCAGGCCTCCGTGAAGATTTATATCAGATAATTTAGGATTTGATCTCTGATTCTACTATATTTTAGGTAAGAATTTGATCCTTAAATAAATAGAATATTAAAAAAAATTTAGATGCAACCTGAGCATCTTAGAGGAAAACTGTTTCTCTTCCCTTTAGATACTACAATTTTCTGATCTGAGATGATGACCCTATCGAACTTGATGAGAATGATGGGAATCCGATCATTTATATGGAGGTCATACAAAGGTCTGACTCTCAAAAATAGCTTAAGGCCATGAAATCCGAGATGGAGTCCATGGAGATCAATGGTGTATGGACACTAGTTGATCCATCCAAAGGATAAAATCCATAGGATATAAATAGATTTTTAGGAGAAAAAGAAGAGCGACAAGAAGGTAGAGACCTATAAAGCTCGTCTAGTTGCCAAAAGTTATTGTCAGTATTATGGTATTGACTATGACGAGACATTATCTCCTATGACAATGCTCAAATCCATCTAGATTATGCTTGCTATTGCTGCACACTTAGATTATGAGATCGACAGATGGATGTCAAAACTACTTTTCTTAATGGAGAGCTGGAACAAGAGGTGTATATGATACAATCTGAAGGGTTCACATCCACAGATGAGTCAAAAGTGTGCAAGCTGAAAAGGTCTATTTATGGATTTAAGTAGGCATCTAAGAGTTGGAACATACGTTTTGATAAGGTGATCAAAATGTATGGCTTCATTAGGAATGGAGAGAGCCTTACATCTACAAGTGGACTTTCGATTCTATAGTCATCTTCCTTGTGTTATATATGGATGACATACTGTTGCTAGAAAATGACATCCCGATTTTGCATAGTGTGAAGCTATGGTTATCATCACAGTTCTTCATGAAGGACTTGGGAGAAGCATTCTACATCTTTGGATGAAGATCTATAGGGATAGATCTAGAAGGTTGCTTGGATTGTCCCAAACCACATATATTGATACCCTATTGAAGCGGTTCAACATAGATAATTTCAAGAAAGGCTATCTTTCGATAGGCCATGGGATTACTCTTTCTAAGAAGGATTGTCTGACAACTCTTGAGGAGAGAGAGTGCATGAGTAGAATACCATATGCTTCAGCAGTGGGATCTATCATGTACGCTATGACATGTACGAGGCTGGATGTGCCTATTCACTAGGGGTAGTGAGTAGATATTAGTCTAATCTGGGTGAGAAGCATTGAAAGATTGTGAAAGTAATTCTTAAGTATTTGAGAAATACTAAAGATCATTGACTTATCTATGGAGACACTGACCTGAAACTTATGGCATATACTAATTTTAGTTTTTAGTCAGATTGTGATGATAGCAGAAGCGTGTCAGATTGGTTTACTCTGAATGAAAGAGCCATTTGCTAGAAGAGTTTCAAGCAACATACTGTGTTCGATTTTATATACGAAGCAGAATATAATGCTGCATCAGATGCTACAACATGTTCTGTGTCACTATCACCTTGTGCGAGAGATCATGAATCGAGGTGACGTCAAGCTTCAGAAGATCGACAAAAAGGAGAACCTAGCTGACCCCTTCACTAAAGCTCTCGGGATCAAAGAGTTTGATAATGGAAGATGGATATAAGATACTGCCCGATTGACTTTAGTCCAAGTGAGAGTTGTTAAAAATTATGTCGTAAAATCAATCGTGTGATAATTGAGTTCATCCTTCTATATGAATTATTGATTATTGAATAAAAATTATTCTGATTTTTCATCACAAAGTAACATCTTTCTTGAACTCTTGTAATATGATAAAGTCCTTAGAACTATGCTAGTGTGCGATAAAGAGAGATTTATCATATAATTCTTAAATATGTTTGCGACCAAATGATACGTCATTACAAGATGAAGACGTTTATCGAGTAGAGGTCATTGTATGCCATATGGGTTGGTTGTTCTCTTAACCAAGAAGTGTGATGACATTGATATGGCATACAGGTGAGATGTAAGGATACATTGTCACTGAACAAGTGACTCACTTGCTGAGCATTCTGCTATTGAGAGCTGCTTGCGAAATATATGGGTATAAGTATCCTTCAGACTTGAGATTACCATAGTGACTTGCAAGCAATTCACTGTGCTTTAGTGCTAGACTATCTGGATTTCTAATGCAGTGATGGAAGGCTACTGAGTACAGTCAAGTACTTGCGAAGTCTGTGTGTGGATCAAGATGGGATTGACCCTCCAAACTATTGGAGTTGATGTATCGCTATATTTTAATTTAGCAAAATCTTAGCTAGAATAATCCATGAGATGGATTTGAAAGATTGAAATATAATGTGGATGAAGTAATCTCGATTGATAGTTAACCTAAGACCATCCTAGAGCATTCAGGATCAAAAAGATGAATTATGCAGTAATCATGTGTATGGGTTCTGAAATATTTTTTTACGATAATTCAATCTATCTGAACATCGAAAATTATTAATAGATGCTATCTCGATTAGTGCAAAAATTAGTTCCTATGCTACCGGCTTAGTGTTTGAACCTATAGAGTCACGTACATAAGTCAGACAAAGTAGAAAGGAATTGGCTTATGTTTATATATTCAATTTGAAAGTACTTGACTTGATTGAATATATAAGCTAACTTGATTAAGAATTAAGTTATGGATCAAATGGGATTAAAGAGTTGACTATGTCTAGCTAGCACTATACATGAGGTTCAGGTTCGATCCCAGAGATGAATAATTTTTGATCTATGATCCATGAAGCATATGAAAGATTGAATTTAATTATTGATTAATTTTAGATTAGATCTAAATTAATTAGTCCTAATTAAGTTTAAAAATTCAAGTTAGACTTGGTATAAAAGTCTTAAAAATTTTGAGATTGATAGTCTTTCAAAATTATTTTGAATCAGCTTCGAATTGGATTCGAATGGATCTATTTTAATGAGATATTAGTATTCCTACTTGCACTAGGATTTCTCTCATGTGGGATGATCAAAACCTAGTTTGGTGCTCATTTGGGGCATCACAAGTGGTGTGGGAGTGGGTGCAAAGTGGATGTCATAAGTGATGGTAATTCTATCTCATGTAGAAATCTTTCTTTCATGAGTATTAGACCAATGCAAATTAGATTTGAATTAGGAGTCTTACACTCATTGAGTCATAGAAATCATTTATAAATAGAGAGGATCTCTACCTATGGATGCATAGCAAATAAATCAGATTGAGAGAAGAGAAAAGAGAGAGAGAGGCACGTGAAGAGAGAGGCTTCACTCTTCTCCTACATCTCTTTCTTTATTGCCGCCTCTCTCCTTAGGCATAGATCCTTCTTGGGCATCCCATCTGCTAGTGTGAGGTGTCACACCAGCACATCTCCTCCCTCATTTGGTTGGCTTGTGAAGGTAATTGAATTGAAGTTTATCCTATTTTTCTGCGGCATCTGACATGCATGCAAAGTAGAGGTCTGCACATCCAGACCTCTGCAAAAGTTTATATCAGATAATTTGAGATTTGATCTTTGATTCCATTATGATTCAGATAAAGATTTGATCTTAAATCATATAAAAGAATAAAAAAAATTTTTAGATGCAATCTGAGACTTCAGAGGAGAAACTATTTTCCTTCCCTTCACCAATAGGGGTCACATCCTCTGGTGCATCAACCAAAGTCCACACTTGGTTGGAGTATATACAATCCATTTCAGATTTCATAGCCTCTAGCTATTTGTCTGAGTCCTTGCTCATGATAGCTTCTATATAGGTCAAAAGTTGATTATTCTCAATGATGTGGGCTTCATTATTCTCAACAACGAACCATATCTTAGAGGTGCATTTCACACTCTATCCGACCTTTGGAGAGGAGGTATTTTGTGGTCGTACCTCATCAATGGGTGTTTTTGGTTGAGGATTATCTTGTGCTTCTATTTGTAGGTCTTGAACTTCTCCAAGTTCAATTTTTTTTTCACTACCTCTTTCTAGGATAAACTCTTTTTCTATAAAAATGACATTTTACTGACAAACATCTTTTGTTCAGTAGGATGGTAAAAGAGGTATCCTATGCTCTCTTTAGGATACTCTATAAATAAGTATTTATTTGTCCTAGCACTCAGCTTATGCCTAAAATTTCTTTTAACATAAGCTGGATAGCCCTATATCTTAAGATACTTAAGATCAGGCTTTTCTTCTCTCCACATCTCATATGGAGTGCTTGGCATAGATTTTGAAGGTATCCTATTTATATAGACAGTAGTCTCTAAGGCATATCCCAGAAGAAAATAGGAAAGTCTGTAAGGCACATCATGGACCACACCATATCTAATAAAGTGTGATTCCTCCTTTCTGCTACGCCATTTAGCTGTGGTGTATAAAAGAGGTCTACTCTAAGAGAATTTTATTTTCTTTAAGATGATCTAGAAATTCATTAGACAAATATTCTCCTCTTCGATTGGATCGAAAGATTTTAATACTTTTTTCAGTTTATTTCTTGACCATACTTTGATACTCTTTAAATTTTTCAAAGGCTTTAGATTTATATTTCATAAGATACACATATCTAAACCTAGATAAATCATCAGTGAACATAATAAAATAAAAGTATCCTTCTCTGGCTTCTGTTGTGATAGGACCACATACATCAGTATGTATAAATCTTAATAACTCACTTATCCTTTCTTCATGTCTACTAAATAAAGTCTTAGTCATTTTACTCATAAGACAAGATTCATAAGTTCTTAATGATTCATAATCATAAGGATCAAGAATTTTTTTTATATAATTTATTAATTCTCATCTCACTTATATGACCAAGTCGATAATGCCAAAGTAAAGTATTATTTATTTCTTATCTCTTTCGTTGTTTGCTTTCATCAATATGAAAAATATTATCATTAGATAGAATCAGAAGATCATTATTAATAATACCATGATAAAAAATTTTATTAGAAAAAGAAATTGAGTAACTATTGCTCTTTTCATTTATTTCAAAATCTCATTGCAATAGCAATGATACAGAAATAATATTTTTAATGATCTTAGGTATATAATAAAATTTTCTAGCTCTAAGATCTTTTTAGAAGGTAACTTCAATATACATATCCCTACAGCTTCTACCTGGATGGACTCTCCTCCAGCACCTTAGAGCTCGAAGTCACTCTTCTTCAATACTCTAATATTCTGCAGTCCCTGCAATGACTTGCGTATATGAGAACTGTAGGTAGTATCCAATATCCAAGAGTCTGAATTGGAAGAACTTAATGACAAAATTATATGTATCTCATACATATCTTTTGGTGCGTCATTTTTACCAACCTTTACAGTTGCAAGATAAGACTTTTCATTCTTTTTTCAGTGTCCTATCTTGTCGCAATGAAAGTAGGTACTTTATCCAGAGACTTTCTTCTCCTTTTTCTTCATCTTACCACTCTTAGGGTTCAATGCTTTCTTTGAACCCTTAAAGCCTTATTTCTTCTTAGAGGTTTTACCCACAAGAAGAAGTGGATCCTTTTCTTTTTTAATATGGCTCTCAGCTGTTTTAAGCATGTTTAATAGCTCAGACAAGGAGGTATTTAGTTTGTTCATGTGATAATTCATAACAAATTGAATGAATGATTCAGAGAGAGATTGTAGGATCAAATTCTGACTCAATTCTCTATCCCTCATAAAATCCAATTGATCCAATCTGGTGATCAGATTGTTGAAAAATGTATCCTAAAACCAATCATTTAACAATTATACTAATTATAAATATATATGAATTGATCAATAATAAAAATTATTTAGTCTTTTTCATCACAAGATTACATCTTCTAACAAACTCCTATATTGTGATGAAGTTCTTAGAACTACTTTGATCGATAAAGAAAGATTTATCGCGTAGTCCTTAAATTGGTTCGCGACCAAATGATACGCTATTACTAAGATGATAGCGATATGAAATGTAGGTCATTGTGTGCCATATACATTGGTTATCCTTATAACCAAATGATGTGGAGATACTGATATGGCATACAGGTAAGATGTAAGAGTAACATCATCATGAACATGACCGACTACGAGCACTCTACTGTCAAAGATAGCTCATGAAGGGTACGGGTATAAGTGTCCCTCTGACCTAAGATCACCACGTGATTGCAAGCAACTCACTATACTTTGGTGCTGGACTAACTGAGTTTTTAATTTAATAATGAAATATTTCTGGATGCAGTCAAGTATTTATCAAGTTGGTGCATGAGTCAAGATGGGATGACCTCTCCGAATTAGTAGGAGTTAATGTATTAATGTATTTCAATTTAGCAAAATCTGAGTCCGGATAATCTATGTGATGGATTTGAAAAAGATTAAATATAATATGGATGACTTATCCAGGATTGGTAGTTAAATCTTAGGTCATCCTCGAGCATTAGGGTCAAAAAGATGAATTATACGATAACCATACGCCAATAGGTTTTTGAATGTTGCTTCGCCTTCATTCGACCTATCCGGACATCGGATCACCATTACTAGATGGTTACATCAATTGGTTCAGATGGTTATTTCTGTGACACTAGCTTAGGTTCGAATCTATGTAGTCACACTCAAAAAAAGTTTCTGACTGATCATGTAGCTGATCAATGATTAAAAATTATTCAAGGACTTAATTATCAATTCGATTGATAATTAACCTTATGCAAAAATTATAATAATTAATTCATCAAGTGTTAGTAAATTAATGAAGAATTAATTAGCAATTAGATTACTGATTAGCTTAATTGATTGAACAAAAAAGATTAAATAAAATTTAATTCAATTGGATTCAATTAAGTTTGACCCAATTAGGTTATGAGATGACCTAATCACTAAGAAAGAATTATCCCTGAATTGATCAGAACTTTGGTTCAATCAACTTTTAATTTGATTAAAATTTGATTAGAAATTTATGAACCTAATTAGATTATTTTATATATTTTATTTGGACTAAACCAGATGTGATTTGGTTTGGATTCAAATAAAGAAATTAGAGTCCTTATTGGAATAGGACTCTTCTCCCATGCACCTTCCACTTTGCATGCCATCTATCTCCATACACAAATAGTTTTTATATGAGATTTTTTCACACCAAAGAGTCATTTTCCTTGTCTATCTTAATTTTAAATTTAATTTGATTTTGATAAAAATAAGATTTTAAAATAAAATTTTAAAATATTCTTTATCATGAGAATCGTTCTTATCCAAATCAACCTCTCCATGCTAACTTATTTTTTTTCTCTTTATATGTGTGACATTTTGAGGATATTTTTTGTGAAAAATCAGTAATGATTTGATTCACCATAAAAAAATATGGGAAGGGGCATCCCATATTTTTTTTGGGGCATGGAACTTGTGGAAGGGCAATAATATATGGAAGAGTCCAACATTGTTGGACTCTTCACCCCACCTCCTTACATGCCTATAAAAGGGGCTTTTGTGGTTTCTTTTGTACATGTAAGATACCAGAAAAGAGTTCTTCATATAAAGGGGCTTGGGCCATTGGTTCATGGCATGAAAAAGAGGAGAAGAGTCCTCTCTCTTGGGTTAACGCAAAAGTTGAATTCTAGATTTTGGTCCTTAGGGTTTGGGAAGAGAAAAAAATATGAGAAAAAAATTATTTATTCTCTTTTTTTCTTTCACATCCTAATATCCTCTAGAAGTTTATTTTTAATCTCTAGAAAGATTTCAAAATTTGAAGAAAAGATCCAGCTCAGTTAAGAAGAAGTCTTTGCACGAGCTAACACTCCTGAGAGATCGATCAGATCGAGGCTTCGAGTGAATTTTTCGTAGAGGCCGAACATGTGTGTGGCTATGAGCAACCAATGAGAACCCTCTTACTATGTCTCTTAGCAGTGTGATCATCGACCCATGCTCAGTATCAAGTTCTGAACTCAGATTAGAAATAGATGTGATCTACTGATCACATGTATGCATGCTGAGTTTATCTTCAGTATTTTTCAGATTTTATATGCAACATATCATATTATAGATCTTTAGAGTAGATTGATTTGATGATTAGATCATATGCATGTTAAATTAATTTGATTAATCTAATTATCTTTTACTATAATTTATTCATAAAAGTTTCGAAATACATGCATGAAATCACCTACGTTTACCAACAATGGTATCAAAGCCTAGGTTTATTATAACATGATTTATGTGCATATTAAATCTAAATTTTAATTTTATTTAGATATAATATGTGATATTTTAATCTAAATTTAATTAATGGTTGATCGCACAAACTGATATAAGGTTGTTCTGCTGTAGGTTTACCCCTTATAGTGAAAAGGTTATCCTAGTTTATACTGATCGTTGATAAAATTTGATTTTCTATATAGCATATGATACTTATGATCTAATTTAGATGTGATCTAAAGTTATAATCAGATCTGATGTAATTTAGATTAGATCAAAATTCATGCATATGTGATATGCGATTAGATTAGATGATTTGATTAGTAAGTACTTGGATTGAGTTCATCATCAGACCATCTGATCATAGGAGCAAGAAGGGTTTAAAGGTCCTCTCTTCTCATTCGATGGGTGCTCTTATGGCGTGTAGGAGTGCCATATAATTAGATCCTATGAAGAAGAACATGAAATAAAAAATTTATCTTTCTACAAAACTTTAGATCTTGAAACCCTAGGATTGTTGTATGTGATACAAAGTTATATGAAAAATAAAGTATCTAATCTATATGATTTAAATTATTTTAATCATAAAAAAATAAAATTTTGAATCATAAAAGTTTTAGATATGATCTAAAAGTGTTATAATTGATTTTATTTTAGTGGTATGCAAGAATTTTTAGATCTAAAATTCTTTGAATCGTACTCGCACAATTACTGAGCGACCCAATTTTGAGCTGAGCTGATGCAGTCCCCTTGTGCAACCAGCTCAATGATGATTGAGTCAACCTAATTTCAAAATAAAAAATCTTTGTATAACATTTGTTGTAAATTATTTACAAAATTAAAAGGTTGAAATTGTTTCAAACCTAAATCTAAATCTATGTTATTGCTGAAACTTAATTGAGAATTAATGTAGAATCAATTAAATCTAGAATTATGAATTAAAGATCTAATATATTGAAAATATGAGGGCATGGGTTAGCTCAAATCAGGTCTTTTTAATTGGATTAGACTAAGGTTAGAATCAAAAAGTTAATAGACTAACTAGAGAAATTAATTAAATTTAGCACAATATTGAATTAGATTAAATCAAGATTTTTCTAACCAATACAATAGTTGTAGATGGACAAGTCCAAGTCTTTATTAGATCAAATAGAATTTGATTATGGCTCAGTGGTTGAACCCAAATCATTAGATTGGTCAAATCAAAACTAATTAATCAATTGGTATCTAAGGTAAGTCTAGCATTCTGACTGATGATTTTTAATTGAGAGCAGCTTATCTGGCCATCGATGGTATCTAAGGCAAGCTTAGCAAACCCTCTACTGTTAGATGTGTGCCCTAGATGCCAGATTGGCTGACACATTCATGTACAAATCTAAGGGTAAATTTATAATTTTGACTATAAATCAATAAATGGTTATTCTTCTATCACATTGTGTACATTGTGTCTGTGATACATCCTTTGAGTTAGTAAGAATGTCAATTCATATTTTCAAGAGTTGAAAATTTAAGGTATGAATTTACATAACTAACTCATAAACAGCTCCTGACCATAGAGATCATCACGAGGATGGTGATCGATCTGAAAATTGGTGTAGATCGCTTCCTTAGGGTAGATGTGTCTTGAGTCTACGGTGTGGAGATACTAGAATGAGAGTACAGATATTCGTTGAGAATGAGAGTACTGAGCGTGACCACCTCGAGCAGTCATAAGGAAGTCTACCTTCTCGTCGATGACTAGCTCGATGCTACAGTTGTGTGTCTAGTTCTTTGAGTTGAGATGCATCGACAGTTCACCTTGAGTGTGTTATAGTTTGACTACATCATAACTCAGTCTCCTAGCCATTCAGAACCCTGAGGTGTATGTTGGCTGTAGCATATTCATTGTAGGAACTAGGTCGCATCAAGATGGGATCTATCAACCTCGGTAGATGAGAGGAGTAGTCTATGATGATCGAAAGATCGAGTCCTTAAGCCCATGGACATCGCAGAGTGAAATAATGAAAAAAAGATTTCCATTGGGGTTTCACATCAAACTCGGATCGATCGATTGATTCATATTGACTGATGTTGGGTTTGACGAGTTTACTTAACCTTAATTCAGTCGGGACTCATGATAGAGGAACTCAATCACACAGGTAGCTGCACCGAGAGGTTCATCTTCAGTTCTGATGGGTTGCCACCTCATACTGTTAGGTATCACTGATAGATTTTGAGAGCAATTAGAATGATATGATGATCGATCATTCTAATTGTCTAAATCAGAAGAGTTCTGGTCCATCAAAAGGAGTTTCGATGATATCGATGATAAGATCACGACATGTCTCATTACATACAGAATTGAACCTAACTAGGTCATACAAATAAGGGTTAGGGTCTGGATGCCATCAATTGGGCTAATCCAATTGATTTGGATAAGATTCAATTAGGTTCAAGGAAATCGTGCTCGCACACGATTGAGCCTAACTTTCTCCTCATGTAATCTTTTCTATCTCTACTGAGCCAAATATGATTTGACTCATCCAGAGAACCTTGGAAAGTTTTTCTCAGTCTAAATGAAGCTTGTCCAGTTCAAAAAAGAGCTTGTCTTAATTCATGAGATGAATTTAAGACAAGCACCTGCTAATTCTATCACCTGCCAATTTTATTTTAGGACATTTGTCAAAAGTTGACATATGAGTCTTAAATTGAAGGCCACTTGGCAAGAGCTTATTGGAGAATTTTTGTGGAGCCAAACCACATCAAATTGGACATCATAATTAGATTATGGTGCGAGCCCAATTGGATTAAGTGGGTGCCCCAAGTGGATAAGGTTGGAGAGTCTTGATAAGATTGGACTCT